>NC_088789.1:11076628-11377921 GCF_949628265.1 Cloeon dipterum | reverse complement strand
TAACTGGGTATTTTTACGCGCCCCTATGAGTTCACGGATGCTCTTGGTTCACTCCAGCACAGCTTAAATTCGGAAGTGTTTTAAAGAGCTAAATAGTTTATTTGAATATTTACATATGAAAAATTAAATGAAATTAAATCAAGTTTTTATACAAACTGCAAATTTACGTATATATTTCAATAGTGAAATGAGTGAACAACTTCCTACGATGATCAATCCTATGCATTGCTTCGTTAAATTGAATTAATATGACACTTAATCGGTTCAGGAGCGCGGTCCTGCCCTTTTTGTTGGGAGCCAACAATTTTCGGCGGTTTGTATTATTGCATTAAAGCAGGAAGATGATTTTAAAAATAAGAATACGGTTTTCGCCCGTCAGTCACACGGTGCTGACGCAAACCATTTAATTGTGCAGACAAAAAAAATAAAATTATGTAGCAAAAATGAGTTTGTAATGAAGAAGTCTTTGGCACATCAAAATCTTGAATGAAAAATATGGAAATCAATATGAGAAGTTAAACGTAAATCCTTAACTAGCATCGGCCCCCGTTACGAGTAACCTAGCGGAGAGAGGAACTCTAATTCAGCTTTGTTCACTTTGCGTGTGTCTATATAGTTCCAAAAAACATTTATTTTTAGCTGGAAAAGTGTGATTTTATAATTGTTCAGTTTAAAATGTACTCAGTATGTTGATAAGCTAGCGCTTACTTTATCCTCATGTTTGGAGCTTTTTCTTTGCTGACAAGTTCAAATTTATGAGCATGAAATAGGTAACATTATAACGCCGCAGGAGAACGCTTGGTTCTTGGTTGTCTTGAAAATTTATGCAGCTCGTGGTGCAAGCGCTGTGATAAATCACTATTTAATTGTTGAGCTTTGTGCCTCCCTTATAGATGCAGGCAACAGTTTTACGAAAGTATGTATCGCAACCCAAAAAAATGCGTCTTTAATTAAAAAGGCAATTATTTCTTGCAAAATTTTACTAATATTCTAATGGAAAACTCGAGATCTCTTCTGTCTTGAACGACGATTACAGAGAGCTCACTTTTTGCAAAGTTTTCTCCATACATAAAAGTGCTGTCATTGCTGTTGACAGAAGAAATTATCATGCAGCACCTTTTAATGAATTGAAACGGAGATTTAAAAAGGCGGCGCATGCAGCAATTATTGTCAAACAATTTTGGACCAATCAGTCGACAGCTTCAAGCAGTGTCAGTCAGCGAGGGAGAAAGTACGTGAAAACGGAAATCAATTTCTCGTCTTGAAGCTGCTACTTGGCGCGTCTCTAAATAATGCAACGTACTGACGGGAACCTTATTAATGACCGAGTCTTCTGTCGTCGATTAATCACTTCTGCTGGAAGAGAGAAAAAGACACGCAATTGACAGCAGCGTACGCGATTGTGTAAAAGAAGAAGTAATCAAATCAGACTGTAACAAAATGCTGAAAGCTCACATTTGATACTCGCACGCTATCTGCATGTCATGTTGTATAAAATAAATATATGTAAGTAAGTACGCGAAGCACACCGCTGCCAGCCAGCTTCTTGTCATTATTTATTACTCGACGACGGATCGAGTTCCGATGAGTAAAATGCAAGCAAAGCAGCGACAAAAAATAAAGTGTCAGGAATTTTATACATCGGTCTTAAGCAGTTGATGTGCTATCGGGAACAATCAAAAAGCGTTTAGGCGTGTCGAATTATTTCGCTATCGCAGACATAAATCACGCTTTTATGTACATCCACACGTGAGTATCATTTAAGGCAATTAATCCGGTTTGCGTTGGAGCCATCAATCAAAGTGAATCACGCAAATGGAGAGCGCGGCCGGGCAGGCAGGTGGCTCCGTGCCGTGGCTGGGTTCAAGATCACCAAATGCACTCCAACACGGGACGGGGTCGGATGGATGCTGAGTGAGATCAATAAACCTGCCTCGCTCGCTTTCAGCACACACACTCACAGGCGGCGGCTCCCGGCTTAATGATGTGTATTCGCCACTGTAACTGAGTAATGTGCTGTTGATATTATGCCGTCTAATATTGTCCAATTTGCGGACGACCAGTTGTCAGCACCCTGCCTTGTTCGCAGGCCGCACTCGTTCCCGTCCGACCTTCCAAATAAGCATGACGAAATTTCGACGCGCCCTGCCGTTCGTTCGTTCGTTCGCTCGCTCACACGCCCGCTCGCCCGTCCGCCACTTGCCCGAGAAAGATTGAGGAAGGCGCCTGATTAATGTGAGCAACGGCAGGCAGCAGCGACTTCTTCACAAAATTCTAAATTGCCACGCGAGACTGCGAAGAGAAAAGCCTTTATAAGAAATTGCACTTTAATCCCTGCTCCCGTGGCGAAGTGAGCAAAGTGGAGCATCCCCCTGCGCTCACTCGGATTCTGGAATTGAAATTGTTTCAGAGAGTCGCTATTCAACCTTCTTTGTAATTAAGGAGAGTCTGCTTTTTCTTTCTTTCACTGCATGAAACTAACTGAATGGATTTAAAATTTACCCTTGGCAACTGTGACCGGAATTCTGTCGAATCCGGTCACGTGAAGGGGTAGTGTCCCTCACGGCGGAACATTAGCAACCATAACATTTTTTACTTTTAGCAGAAATTTTTTCTTCCAACCAAGAAAATTCGTGCTCAAGATTGCCTTTCAACGTTGTTTGGTCTTTTAAACTCTGAGGTGCATCAGTTAAAACTCCAAACAAATCTAAATTTCAAAAATTATATTTGCTGGATATAGAGATCTAAAATTTTTTAAAAGTTAAGAGTTAACTAAAAAACGAGAGGGATAAACCAAAAAGTTTTGAGACGCTCGACGAATATCATTTTTTCTTCACCACTATCGAAGAAGACGGACCAAAAACCTTCTCTGCACACCAACCACGTATTTTTTTTATTATGTTTTAAGGCTTTAAGGCAGCACCAGTGGCCAACTGGAGAGCATGTTCACACAATCTTTCCAGACATGCAGTTTGCGCTTCTTTTTTCACTCGGATAACCTCTTTGGGAGAAGGTCAAATGGTCTTCTGTGTTGCCCGGAGAGATGTCATTTTACGCAGCTCTCGACTGATTTACAGTGGCCAAGTTTTCCAAGCCAGATTTATCTTTCGGCAAGACGGGGTTGTTTGCAAAGATAATTGGCGGCGGAAAGTGATCTTCCCTTTCATTAGTTGCGGCTTATTCAGTCTGTGGCCACTATTAATAGGCGCCGCCTCCACGTTATTAGGACGGTGAAATGTAATATTGTGTCGCTTCCATCGAGTGAACAAAACTCTACTTGCTGCTTTCCTCGGCAAACACCCACTCACAAAAAGAACAGGGAAAAGCTTCAGTGGACGTTGCGTCCCCGAAAAACAAGGGATCAAAGAAGATTTATTTTATTAATAAAGCATGAAATCAATTATTTGCCAGATTATTGCGATTGCAACGATTTGATTCAATTCGTTACAAAGGCAGTCTTGGTTTTTGATCAAGTTACACACTGCAGTATTTATTTTAATTTAATAAATGAACACCGCGTTAAATGTGTATACGTATTGCAGGGACGTGATTGATTATTTTCCCTGAACCCTATGAGCGCTATTATTATTCCAACGTGTACTTTCCTCGTGAAAGTTTTCCTGGAAACCGTGAAGGGAGCGAGATAGAGACTGAGCTATTTAAGTCAAACGATAAAATCAATAGCAACAAATTTGGAGCGGGAGAGAGAAATAACATTTAAACAAGGCGGCTGCGACCCAATTTTGCCCGCGAGAAACCTGGGCCGCGGATCCCGAGATTGAGGGTCATGGTCGCGCGCGTTGGTGGTGGATTTGGTCCAGCAGAGCGGCTGATGACGCAAACACACCTGATGCTGGGGCAGCCTGCTTTTACGTCGCGCAGCATAGGCAACCCGCGCTCGCCAGACTGTGCGTCCCTACGACCTACCCAGATGCAATAATCGACTTTTTGATTCCATTACGGCCCAGGCCAATTAACTGAAGCAATCAATACCAGTTGGCCACGCAACAACCAGAAGGTCCGCTCTTTCTCAAATTTGTCCCCAAAAAGCACGAAAATTTTAGGACTGACCAGCAAGTTGGCAATCAGGGGTAGTCGCAGCGAGCGAGCGAGCGCGAGAGAGAGAACGGTCGGTTCTCCCTGGCTTTGCTGGCGAAACCAAGTGCTGCATACATTCAGTATTGATTAGCGCACAGTCCCATAAATACACAGAAAGAGAGATGAGAGAGAGAGAGAGAGAGAGAGAGAGAGAGAGAGAGAGAGAGAGAGAGAGAGAGAGAGAGAGAGAGAGAGAGAGAGAGAGAGAGAGAGAGAGGCAGCATCTCTCTTTCTCTCTCGCGTTCGCATTCTAAACAAGCAGCCAACCAAATCAACTTGCGAGAGTAAACACAGAGAGAGGAAAAAACAGGGCAACCGCCTTCTTTTCGTACTTTGAGGACGACGCTAATTATGTGTTTATGGCTGCGTGGGCTGTGTAACAAGAGCGATCGCGAATATTGTTTCAAAGGGGAAATTTGAGCCGCGGCTCTTTCTTAACCATTTTGTGCACACGTTTCCTGCCAGTAAGCAGTTACAAGCGCAAACAGGAAACTGGGGAATGAAATTGAACAATAATTATTGGTTTGGATATCTCGCAGGAAGAGATTGGTACGCCGCAAAAGTGCGGGGAGATAGGTGCGATTGTTCAGCTCGATCAGAATGTAAAGCTGGGATGAAATTTTTAATTCTGAATTTGGAAATTGCTAAAATAGAGCCAGCAGAATATGTTTTTTCCGAGGGTTAAAATTTTATTTATAAGATTTCGATGGCATTGAAATCAGTCCTGTGTAAACACCGTGAGACCAATTATATTTTATGTACGGCTTTTATTGTACTTTTTTCAATCTGTTTTTCGACCCATAAGAGCCAATTAATTGCTTAAACATCGAGTCCCACGCCAACGGGAGAGCGAGAGCGGATAGAACAAGCGTTCAGGCCACAATTGGAGCCCGGCCCGCCGAAGGGCCTCTTTGCCTTCGCGCTTTGATTGAAGCGCTAGACATTCATAATGTTAATCCAAAACACGCATGCTGGAGAAGTGCAAAACGGCTAGTGCCAAGTAGATTCAAGAGAGAGTTGGGTCCTTGAAAAGCACGCAATGATTATATCGAAAAATTTGTATAAAATTAGATGTAACTGCCTCTCTCGTTTTTAAGTTATGAATTTAATAAAGGAGATATGATGGTGTCATCAAATTCAAGGCCTATAGTTCTTTAATAAAATTCGTTTCTGAGCTCTATGTGTGAGTGATCAAAATAGATTTTTCTCAAAGTTATCGTATCATCCTGGTCGAGCTAAATTTGCACATCGTTCAACAAATACCCAAATTTTCATCGTTCAATTTATTGTTGCTCTTTTCTTGCAAAAAGGAAATTCGCGTTTGGTTGTTGAATGTTGCGCAATTTTTTCGCTACCGCAGGACGATATATTAATAATTTTTTTCGAATTTTCATTCTTTGGAGCAAAATGTAGCTTGAATTTAAAGCTTCAATTAAGCAAATCCTTTGAACCTCGCAGCCTGATCTCTTGAGCTCCACTTTTGAGCGCTCGTGCAAGGGTCTAGATCTAGAGAATGTCGCGTTAATATTTGCCTTTGCCTCAATTAATAATTTAGAATGTAAATGCAAGGCAGCGGGTCTCTCTTGTCACACACGCAACCGAATTTGAGCATTAGTCTCATTTAAGCGAGCGTAAAAGGCGAGGCTCTGCTGCTGTTGGAGAGTTAAAAGTGCTTTCAAACACCTGACATGGCGACTGCAAAAATTGCTGCTCTCGCTTTATCCCGCCTGGGCGGGCTTTTGTGTTTCCATCATGCGAGCCTCTTTGCAATTCCGGCCCGCAAAATGAAACGTTCGCGTGCGCTGGTCCGCCCGCCTTAGCACACGTGAATTTTCGTAGCATTTTTTTCCGGAGGTACGTTTCCTCCTAGTTTACCGCCGCCGCCACAAAAGGGTATCCCTCATTTGATTCGAGATCAGCTTGAATTTTTAAGAAAGGAAAAAGCGCCGTGCGGATGCTCCTGACGCCCAAATGAAATCGTTATTAATCAGGTGTGGAAGGTTTAAATAGAGATAGCAAAATTTTATGTTTTATGCAAATCGAATGATCCGTAGTTGATGTAATAAAATTTTGTCAAAAATATATTCACTCTTTATGCATACAAATGTAACACAAAAACAACGAGACATCATTGAATAAAAAAAATCATTTTCTGATCTCAGACAAAATGTGGTGACCTGAAGGAAGGAGTAATCGTACCGCTTTGTCGCTTGACAACAAAGGTAACAAATGACACGCCGGAACTGCCAGATTTTCAAAAGTGGAAACATTTTGGTAAAGCAATTATTCCGGTAGGTGCAATTTAACAAAGGTTTCAAAGTTGAAAATCCGTAAAGGCGTGACTAACGGTTTCTTGTTAATCGGGGAACGCCGAGGGAAACCTTGACCCTGATTGATCTGATCTTAAAGAAATGTCTGGCTTTTGTTTTTGAGAGAATATTTTTTACGTTGCTAAATAAATATTAGTTAGGTTTCTACCCACAATAGCGATAAATAAAAAAACTTTCTCAAGCAGTAAACGTATTGATTCTTTTGAATGCAAGTTAGCTTGAGGCCAAGAGACTAATCAATTGTCTCACAAATCTAACCCGACCAAGAAATAAGTAAGAAATTACTTGCTTGCAACACAATGCCATATAAAATAAATAAAAATGTGACGAAATAACGTAAATGCGTTAAGTTTGATTAAAATTTATTGGAATTTAATCAAACGTTAGAAAAATATGCTGTTTTGTGCAAATTTGATACTAGTTTCCACAAGTTCATAATTTTAAGCTATTTACGTGCTGAGTAGTTAGTCCAAAAATGTTCACTGAATTTAGAAAATCGCCTTTACCGCCTTTAGAAATTAAACATTACTCTGTGAAATCCGCAAAATCAACTTCATAATCCCCACTGAGATCCAACTTCAAACGATTTTCGCTATCCTCAAGCTAAATTTTTGAGCAGTAGGTAAAGACGGCTCTAGGCCGTGACTAATTATTATTCGCGCGCACACGCCGACTTAGCGATAGTAGCAAGTTGCGAAAGTTTGGACGCGTTAGAAGCTTTAAAAGGACGCCTGTAAAGTAGACCAACGCTTTGCTGCAAAGCACTTCCGTCGTTCAGGTTGCATAATCTAACAGGCGCTCAAACTCCGACTCTCATCGTATTAGCGATTCTAATGAGCATTTTGGGAGGCCGAGTTGACTGCGAGCTGTATGTAGATTAATTTTGGGCGGCTAGATGTTAACAAGAAGATTAACTCGGGTGCCAACAATGTACAAATTCGTGGCTCTTGTCAATATATTCAGTAGCATCCTATACAATTTTAAGAGTTTAGAATGAAGAAATTGAAACACATTTAGATCAGGGCACTTAACTAATTTAAAAAAATATTCAAATTTTAATAAACTGGGGACGAGTTAATACAATAAATTCCTAAATTTGCGAGTGATTTCCCGTTATATGCAAATGTGCAGCTCAGCTGGCTCAACAGTTCATCTCTGTCAAATATTAATATTTTTGTCATCCGCTAACTTAATCCTTTTCTAATGATTTTTCAAGAAGTTACACAAACATTCTTGGACGTTTTTTATTTTCTTTGTGAAACAGTAGAAGAATTAAACTCTGATATATGATGTTAAGCCTGTTAAAATTAAATTAATTATAAAAAATAATGCCTCTTTTAGAAGTCATATTTTATGTGATGTTAGTAAGATTCTATGCAATAAAAATTTAATAATCTTTAATGAGTGGTGGAGAAAGTAATATGATTTTATTGCCTTTAGCTGCCAAGTAGTTAAATTATTCCCTCAAGAAGTTAAAACAGACACTATCGCGTTCCTTATAATTTTTGTCTAGCGCACACGCGAGCAGACTGTCTGCTAATCCACAAGTGTGTAAAAATTTCATTACCCACGAAACCGGTTTGAGTCAAAATATTGCTCAACCGATTAAAGCTTCGCGCGTGTAACTCTATTCCAACCCGACTCGGTTTAAATCGAGTCGCGTGAGTCAGTTAGCTAAGAGGGGCTAGTGCAGAAATTTTTGAAGAAACAAAACACTGATCATTCCTAACACCAATACGCTGGTGACTTGTCCACTGGCTAAACAGTCATTTCAGCTATTCATGCGCTGCGCCATAAACTAAAAGTGCACGCGACACCTAACTAACAATGGTGTGTGCTCACAGACAACACCTGCAGACAAACTAAATTTGTGCAAACACGCTTTTCCTCCGACAAAACCAACAACGAGTGCAAATTCCGAGTGCACACACACACATATGCGCGTACTTTCTCACATCCATCAGTGCTTAACAACAAATAATTCAAACCGTACAAAAAGGTGTAGGGTTGGTAAAATTTAATCACCATAATTCAAGTGAGCAAAGCAAAAGGCCGCCTTGTATGCCACGGTCGGCCAGTTGGCTGATTTCATTTACGAAATAGTGCACAACTTTCCGGCCGCTCGGAGAATCACCGCGCGCGCACTTTAATGCATATTTGAAACGCCTGCGTCGGCCCGTGGGGGTATTCGTTTGTTGTTCCAATGCAAATCCCGGCGGTGGCCAACAAGTTTAATCTAGGGCTAAATAATTGAACGCGTGCTTGGTGATAATTGGGCCGACCAACCGCCTTAACGGGCCCGGTTCCCATGGGTGGACACACTAACTAAGAGTGTTTCAAGATAGAAAGTGAGTATAATATTGTCAGTTTGGTGCGTTTGTGACTTGCGATTCTTTTAAAATGGAATACCTTCGCATTTGAGGCCTTGATGAGTTATGCCGTGCAGCATTGAGCCACAGTGATCGCAGAAAGTGGGCGAGAAATACGTGTAATTGATCCATTTGTGTTTCTTAATTTCTGGGGACTGCGACGGATGAGAGATAGAGAAGAGAAAAAACACATATGAGCAAATCAGAATGAAAATAAATCAATTCAATCAACAAGGATCATAATTTATTATCAAACAACAACTGAGGGGGAGCACAGCCTTTAGAGTTACGCTGCAAACAACGATTATCATTTCACACAATCGAGGACGATTAATTAAATATACGAGAGGTCGAGAGGGTCGATTGGATACGGAACGACGGCGAGGAACTCGGCAGCACTACATACATATATGACAGAGCGTAAACAACGAGTCTTCTTTATATGGTTAGAAGAAGTCTAAAGACTGCAAGTTCCTCGCGACAAAGGAAGAGGGACAGACTGGGATTAGAGTGTTATCTGAAAATGAGAAAACGAGTATATTTAAATCTCATACGAATATTAATTTAAGTGAAAACAAAGGCTGAAAAACGGAGATGCAGAACGGTTTAGTTGTCAACAGAATCTTCACAGAAATTCACAATGATCGGCATGCTCTAAAATAAGGATGAAAATCAGTGGCGATATTTACACAGAGTTTTATATATACAGCAATTTGGGCGTTTCAGTTTTAAAGAGACAAATTTCCTAAGCATCTAATAAGAACTGAAATTAATTACACCTGAAGGAGCAGGATGGTTTAATGTTACTTTTAAAGACATGCCGAGGAAATTGTTTTAAAACTGGCCGGCTCAAAAGGGAAGGAAGGCAGAGTGTGTATGTATATGTAAGTGCGTACGTGTGAACGTGAAAGTGAGTCTGCTGCTGCGTGGCGAAATAAAAAGGAGGAACCTCCAGAGTGCTGTTAAGTGATAACTTATTCACGAGCTACATGAGTTCTTAAATAATTCAAAAGGCGAGGAAGACAAAGAGGGACAAGGAAATGCGAGTCAATCCAGATATAGAACTCCTCGTTTTCGACGGAGTACGCAATAAAAACGCGCAGGTGTAAGGGGGAGGATCGAGCAAGAAATAATCACACAGAGATTCAGGCAAACACCGATCATTCTCTTTAAGAAAAACACTAATATTTCGCGTAATTAATTAGGAGTCGTTCAGGGCAGGGAATCATGCTGATGAGCGGCAAAACGGCTCCACTGAGTGAGATGGATCAATATATACAATAACTTGAGAGCGCCCCCAAGTGGCTCTCGCTAGATTGGACTAATGGGCGACAAGCCGAGCAGAAAACATGGAAAGTCGGGCGGCATGTTTGTGTGTTTATTTCCGATCATCCTCTCAACGCCAGCAGTGCGACACTTAATGGGCCAAACTAAATTAAGTGAGAGTGATACGTTTGTTCAAGACGGATCGCTACAGCTGCTACAAAAGTGGTGGAAGTTAATAAGAAGCTGTGACTGAAGCCGCAATGCGTATCGTTCAGTAAAAAAATTTGAGCGCAATTTTGTACAGCTGAAAATGCATTGTTTATATAAGCTCGTGTCCCGGGCGAATCGCTATCGAACTGACCCCAGAAATAATGAGTTTAAGATATTTCGCACTTTAGGAATTTCTCGCAGCGTGTCAGTGTAGGTGGGCAAAAGTTACCTTCACATTTACTCCCTTGGTGAATCACGCCGTACAACATTGATCCGCAGTGGTCACAAAACGTGGGACTGCTGTAAGTGTGTGTCCTAAACTTGTGTTGGGTTTTGACGTTCTGTGGTGGGAATTAAAGAAAGAGTCATTAGTATCTGGAACGTATATTTGTGAGTCCAGTCTGAAACTGATTAATATAAACTAAGACTACACGGAGGTGGAACTTGATTTGTGCCTAGCAAAGCTTAACATTTCTCGAGGTTGACTAATTCTAAATTTGGTTTTAATTTCCAATTCACAAGCTGGCGCAGGAATTTGTTTTTGGGCTGAGAATACACATTTGTGGCAAGGAATTTGTTAATCAACCGTTAAAGGCGTCTTTTGCGCAATTACGCACGGGCTCTAATGCAGATTTCATGTTCGCGTTGGCGGCGAGGGAGTTGCGGATCCACTACCAGTGTCAAGAGCATTACATGCTGCACAAGCAGCGTACGAATGTGCACATTGTGGGGCTCATTCAAATGATAATTGCCACTGAATAATGCGGCAGCAAACAGAGCCACGCAGAGGATATGAAGCCATTAAAGGGGCGACAGGTCACGTGCGACACAACTCGACACTAACATGATCTACTTTTGCTTAAATTCACACGGACTTTTATTCTATAGAGCGTTGAATTCAAACGAGCTGCACTAAATTTTAGCTCTCATGCTCCCAGACCGAGGGTGTAAGGTGTAGAAATTATACAAACCCTTGATACACCAACAAGAAGTAACATTTACTATCAACCTTTTTATTTTTCTTATTTTACAATCAAATCTATATTTGCACACGACTTAAGAGATTTCCTCAATCAAAGTTGTCCGTAAGAAATATGTGACAGACATAATATACTCCACCTGGCGGGCGCAAGCTGTGCAAAACCGATTTTATTCTGTCATTCATTCATTCATTTTGGCACCTGCCGGAGGTATGCGGATGAGTGTGGAAATTCCACCTGTGTCCGACAGATAGACAGACACCGGGAGGGAAGGCAGCTCTCTCGTGAAAAGCGCGACGACCGTCACCGTGACGGCTTCAATTGATTTTCTCGATCGGCCTCCCCAGCACATGGTAGCAGTGCGCCCAGACAGCGGTTGTCGGTTGGATTGACCGATTTTGCCGCCGAGCTTGCTGCCGTTCTCAATTTGGCAGCCGCATCTGCTAGACGGGGAAACGCGGCTAATGCAATTTTGCCGCCGAGCGCCGAGAATTTGCAACAGTTGGGGCTGAAAACTCGTAGATGGTATTGACTGCGCTGGAAAGTTACTTCGTGTGGTGTGTGGACTTAGCAACTTGGATATTGGTCCAACCTTTAGAGCAAGACGCAGATTTTAAATGAATATTTGTCTCAAATTTGAATTTTAATCATTTTCTGATACGACTCGGTTGCTTTAGTTGGCAGAGCAACTTGCAAAAAGATTTGAACGGTTTTATGTTTGCAACTATATTTTTTGCAATTCCTTAAATAATAATGAAGAATTTGAAGCAACCTATGCTTGGTTAAGTTTCCAAATATTATATTTTTCCCTTGCAAACAAACGTTTCTTTTGGCTTTACAAAAATAAACAGATTATAATAAAATAATCATATATCAGTTGCAAGTGATTGAATGAAGAACTATTTTTTTTACCGAATTAGTAATATTAAAATTCTGTAACATGATTTTTATCTGATTTACTTGCAGCTCTGTTTCACAATAATAGATGCTCTAAACTTCTGAGAGCAATTACAAAGTTAAAGATGAATAATAAATCTATTTATTATTCCCTATCTGCATCGAATCACCGGGCTCAAGAAATGGCAAAATCAATATTTTCAAAGCTCATCCATCTCGGGTGGATTCCGCTTCGCCCCAAATAGCCAGCTTGCCAGGTTGATTGGTTTTATAAACGAGCTTCTACGACAGAAAAGGGCATGCAAATCAGGTTCCACCCCTCGCGGGTCGCCAGAGGAATTTGCTCGCAGAGAAATAGACGACAACAAGAGAGCAACACACAATGACAGGGCGTGTGAGAAAAAGAGCAGGAGTGGGCGAAGAGCGAAGCAAATCAATAGCTGCAGATCGATTGGGGCGAATAACAAAATCAGGAAACGCGTGCTGGAGTTGGCGTGTTCAGCAACGGATCTGAAAATATGATTAGCGAATGGACGGAACTCTTGCCTGCTGTAAAAATGCGCAACGTGTCGAATTAGTGCGAGAGGAGACGCAATCTCCGGCCGCGGAGCGGATGGCAGGGGAGAAAAGAGGAGGCGGAGAATCCAAAAGAGTCGCATACAAAGCGAGCAAAAAAATAATGCAAAACGCTGCTTCGTGTGTGCCACGTTGAGGGTCGTTCTCGAGGGAGGCCCGTGCAGCTAATTATTGTTTGCTCAAAGTATTGCCGCTTTCGCACGTCCGGCATTTATTATATGCACAGTATGCATTTATAGTTTGTTTGTTTATGTGGAGGCACTCTTGAAAAGTATTGTGGGCGAGATAGAGGTTTGTTGACACGGGTCCCGGCGCTGAACTACGAGAATGATAGAGAATGGCACGAATATAAAGGCGAGCATGCACACATTACGGCCGCCACAGCAGCCACCACTGCACTCGTCGAGTGTTGCTTGTTTTTCCCCGCAGCGGCGGCTGCAGCGAATCCTCAAAATGGCACACACGAATAATTTAGAACTGTGCAAAAGGCGAGGCTTTTCCCCGCGGTACTCACGTCTGAGTCGCAGCCCTTGTCGGCTCCAGGGCAGGTGAAAGAGACGTACTCGTGACATCTTTTGTGTACCGTGAAACTGCACACTGTGGACGAGAGCAAGAAAACGCAATGAGTTAACTCCAGTGTCAACTCGTGGACGGGCCTATTTTTATACACAAGTTGTTTCTGTCCTAATCCTCCCGGACACGATTACACTCTGGCTGAGACCAGTAGCAATGACTAAAGATACTCCCAAAACATACGCTAGTATATTGGCTCCTTTTGTTTTTATTATTCAAACTATTGGCCAACGAACATGATCAAAGATTGGCTAACTCGTTCATTCTGTGAAATTAATAAAAAAATATTCACCAAATCCTATTAAAACGACTTAGTTATTCTGTAAAAGATCATTCCTGAGTTTTTAATTTGAATTAAGACTTTCAAGAATAAACTCATGATGATATGGCATCTTTAGAAAATAGATCACCATACCAATTTCCATCTAAGAGAAATCAAAAAGTGCTTGTTTAAACATATTTTACATTAGAAACAATGTGTTTTAAGGACAAATCTTGAAAAAATGGAGCAGCCAATGTTCAGGTGACCAGTAAATTACAGTTAGCGGGGCAGAATGAAATGGAACTTGCACATTGCTGACGGTGAGAAAAATAGCTCCAATGACTGGGCTGATTACTCCTCGAACGCTCTTTGATAAAAAGCAACGTATCTGAAAACTAATAAAGAGCCGAGTGCGACACAGCGGAAACTGGAAATGGTTATTACAGTTTTGTCACTCCATTCACAGATCTAAAAATAGAGGCCGCTAGCATGTGTGCTCACAGCCAGATCAAACCGTCGCCATTCTTACCTTGGCATTGGTATCCTTGTTTTCCAAAGCCCCTGGAACAAAAGAGAGATTGCAATCAATGAATTTCACTTTTTGCGAAAGAGGGTAGGAAGAGATAGAAAGACGACGAGCATTGAGGAGAAAGAGATAAAAATTTCCTCGGCACATAAATCTGGCAGGGGGCGCCATGGTAAATATTTGTGGGGACGCTAAATATTTGCGCTCGGCCTTCTTTTGCGCTGCACAACTTTTAACTCCTTTCGGGAGCAAACAAAAGAAGAAGAATCGAAATGCGCAAATTTAAAGTTGCACTGTAAATATTTTGCTCATTTTTCCACCTCGGATAAATAAATTCTAAGCTCAACCAAGAGGGAGACCGCGCTTTCTGCAAGATGGTTTATCTCCGTCATCCAAGTAAAAGAGAATTTAGAATTCAAATTATATTTTTTCTGAAGTACACAGCCTTGAGTGGTGATTTGCAAGGAGGAATTTTAAATTCCAACTCGTCTCTCGTTATCAAGATCCAGTTTCGGCCGGTCTGAATAAATCGGCTATAATTTTAATGCAATAAGTGCCTCATGGTGATCAGCAGTGTGACTCGTTTTTTTACCACATTTTATTGAGAAGCGAGGGTCACTGGTTGAAATAGTATGTCATAAAAACCCTCTAACTGCCAGCCAACAGAAAAAGATGACTTAGAAATTTATATGCTCTGCTGGACACAAGACTTATTTTTCTACACATGCCTATCCTCCCAGCCGGCAAATAAAAAGTTGAAGCATTTTTGTTATCAATTTTTCCCCTCGTGGTCGGTGCGTTGCTTGCTTCGTTTTGAATGCAAATTTAACGCGGACGAAATCCAGCATCTAACGCATGCGTGCACATGAACCACGAAAGGTGGGCGAATACACGGAAAATGACGCTATACAATACAGGATGGCGCGTATCAAACCGTTTGTGAAAGTTAACGATCGGTGACCACACAATTGCCAAGCTCTGCTATCGGCCTTGGACGATAACAATTGTTGGAGTGCAATTTGGTCACAAAAATTAATTGAATCTTTCTCATCCTCTCTTTTTACCGAATCTGAATCTAGCCAATGTGAATGCTGAATTTGTATAATAACCTTCCACCACAGATTCGTGCTGAGCCGCATTTAGAAGAGTTTGAAAAGAAGCTCAAAATATTTGTTTATGCTAACAAATTTTATTCTAATGATGAGTTTCTTGAGTACAGGTCTACTATGTAGCGAAACATACATACTTTGCTAGCGACACAGACAATTAAAAATGTATACACTATGGTTCTTTTCATTGTTGTTTTTCAATTATTTTTTTGTATGACTAAATTTGTAAATATGCGGGCAGGATTGAAGGAGCTTCAATTTTGTACCGTTGTATATAAACAAATAAATATAACTTAACTTAACTTAAAAACAGATTTGGAAATTTTTTTGTGAAATAAGCTAGCTTTTTCTTTATTTAAAAAAACTGTTAATTTTCGTTAGCTCAGATGTATAAATTTTTAGCGAGTTTTGTCATTCAAAGGTTTAATGCAAGATCTGATGTAATTATTCGTTTATTTTCCTGCCGGCAATAATTGTAAACCCTTTCACACCTTTTACAGATTATGATTGCGTGTTAACAAAAAAAATCGTGCCCACTAAATTCCTTGAATATTCTCACGTGACTTCTGAGAATGATTAATATCATTTCGCAGTCAAATGTAGCCTACATAGTAGACATCAATACAAATTAATGCCTAAAATAATTGCTCACAGTCAGTCCAGTGTATGAAGTAAATGCCGCATTTTCAATGAATAATTCACATCATTATTTAGGACACGCAGGTGTGTGCTCGAACAATAATTAACAGGTCGGTTCGACTCTGCGATCTAAAAACGATCGTCTCGAGCGCCACTCCCAAGGCCCGGGACACACGCCAGACGCCAATTTTTAAAATTACAAATTGCTCTCCAGGTGGATTAATTCGAAAGGTCAGCACTTGCGGCGAGCAATTACAGCATTGTGGTGCTCAGTGTACCAGTTGCACATTGGGCCGACCGGTCATTATGTTTCACCCGGCAGCGCAACGTGACGCAAAATTATTATCAGCTGTGCGCACACGTATACATGCGGCCGGGAAGATTATTGTGCTTACGTTTATCGCGTGGGTTGTGCGTTGCGGTCACTCGCAGGCGAGAAGAAAAAGCCGAATTTCACAAGCAATTTCGCGATTTTCAAGTCTTGGAACGTGTGTGCATATTCAGCCCGCGCCTGGGCAAGGATAGCAATAGTCCCCAACCGTTTTTCACCGGGCTGAACAATAAATTATATATTGACTTTCCAAGCAAGCGGCGCAAACAAAGGAGAGAAATGAAATGGAAAGCCACTTCATGGAGCAGTAAATATGCAATGCAGAAAGAATGGCCGGAAATTTCACATTTTGATAAACAGGTTATCACAACTTTGCGCTGTCAAGCTTAATCTCTTAGAGTGCGAAGGAATCACGCCTGTTTTATCGCTTAAAATCGTTTTTAATGTTTTTGTTTTCATAGAAGTCGTTGTTTATATTTGGAAAATTTAGTGTGTTAAATAGAAAAAAATGAATCAAAACAGGGAAAAGCATTTACATCCTAATTTTAAATAAATTCATAAATTAACTGTGTTGCAACACAATGAAATTACCATACTTTTCCTATCCATCCTTTCGACATTTATTTCAAATTATATTTTTAACGTCATAAAACATAACTGCAAACTATAAATATGAAGTGTCCGGGAAAAATAACAATAATTATTAAATGTTATCTATTAAAAATATGATTTTGTTTTTAAAAAATTGTCTGGCCAAAGTTACCTTGAGGGTCATATCCCATTTAAAAAAGAAAAACAGTAAAAAAATACTTAAATTTGGAATATTTCTCTATAATTGGTCGAGGAGAAAACTTTTTGATCAATTCTTTAAAACCAAAGATGTGTTCTGCTGAGTAATCTTTTATCTCGTAAAAGTTTAGTTAATTAAACTCTACCAACTAGATATTAGTATTAACTGGTAATTGATTATATTTTTAGAATCCCTTTCATCAAATAGGCAGGCAGGACAAATGAGCCAACGAACGCAGGTACTCAGACTGGAAGTGATGTATAGCACAGGCATCGGCGCTTTGGTGACGTTGAATCTGCCGTCAGTGTAATAAGTAACAGTGAGTATCAAAATTACTCTGTCGTTCAAATGTTGCGGCTATTTTGGTTCAGGGACAAAACTAGACGGATTAAAAGTTTCAGTAACGCACACTCTCCAACAGGTGGAACGTTTTCTGCTGGTATTTGAAATTCTAAATAGGTGTGCGCGTTTTGAATTAATGTCCTGATTTTCTTAACATTGTAGCAAACTATGGCCGAGAGTGAAATCTATCATAAATAAGTGCACCGGTTCGTTTGCATGAGCAGTATATTTAATGAAACAATGGTTTGGACAGCGTTTTGCCGAAAGCGTTTTGTATATTGTATAATTTATGTGCGTTCGTTCCGATACATGAAAAGCACATTTTCAACGAAGGCCATAAAACATAGCGAGAGCAAATCACACCATGAATTTATTTTAATGAGAGCATTTCAGTTTTATATATACTTTGCTGCATTTCTGGCTTCTCAATAGTTGGACGTGCTTGCGTTTGAAGATAATTTAGGAATACCACCCGCCTAGCTGCGAACACGTTAATGGGCCGTAATCCGAGCAGAGCCAGTTGCTGCAGCCTGCTCTAAAAGAGATAGGCCTGCAATAAAACGCGTCCCCATCTCATTTAGTTGTGTTTGAAATAATATATTGCACCAACACCCAACACGCAGTCAAGTGGCAAATCCAAAGAAAAGTCAAAATGCAAGCTTCCAATATCCATCCCGGCAAAGCCAGTAATTTCCTTTTCTCTCTGGTCAATTTGAGGTTTCAATTAATTTAGTAGCAGCTGTTATAGATAAATAATTTTCAATACATCCATAGAAATGTAGACCAAAGGATTTACAGAAGGGAACACTTGAGATAAGGGCTTTTGCTGCAGAAATCTAGCGGATATATTGAACAAATATTGGCTGTTTTTCGCGCTTAGCAAAATGAGTGCTGCTAGTCACAACATTTTTATCTTGTGTATTTATTAACCCACCAGCAGCCGGCATATAATTTGTCGAAAAAATAATTTGATAATATCCATGAGCCACATTTTGACTAAACTTTTAAAGAAATGGTCAAGTTTGGAATGACAGGTCATTTGATTAAATTGAACAAATCTTGATGTTAAATTATAAATCCAAATTTTATTTTTTGCAATATTTTATTCACTGATCTCCAATGGCCAGTGGAATTTATGACTCTTCTTTGACAAAAGGGGGAGATTTTGGGGCCGATTGGTGGCTCGTGTAAATACTGATTTTTTCCAAACCATATTAATCGCTTTATAAATTGAGTGGATTCCAATTCACGAGATATCTCGTATTGTGGAGGCAATGTCGGGATATTAAGCATAACAATCATCAGATAATTAACTTGTCCTTAGAAACTTGTATTCATTTAAAAAGCAACACATTTATCAATGGCTATAAATTGTTTTATTACGATTGATTTGATCAGAATTCGTGGATTTTCAATACCATGTGATTTTCCAGGTAATCGCAGTAACAGGAAGTAGTTTGTCTGGTCATACTTTTTTTTCAAATGAACATTAGGCAGGTTTTGTGTATTTAATCAAATAATTTGAAGTGGTAGGAGGATAGGCGTTAAAATGTGAAATCTACCTACAATTTACTGCACGCGTCTACTTCTCAAAGGCCGAAACAAAATAGCCTAAACACGAAAGCGCAATTCGCTCAGCTCTCCATGTGGCCACTTGAAGCAGGGAACCTTGCTTTTCGATGCTACTGCGGGTCAAGGCTGGCCCTTTTTTATTTACACAAAAGGTGGTGGGAAATGTTTTTTATATTTATTTTGTGTATTTTTGCCGCGCGCAACACCGCACTAAAGGAACCTGGTTGGTCTGTTGTGAAATTCCTCTTCTAAAAACCACAGCTGATGTTCTCAAGGCCACTCACGCACACACGGTCCACGATTTACCGAGATTTCTGGCTCCTGATAATAGTTCGTTTGTGAGCCATCTCGCAGATTCAGGTTACAATCGCTGTGTTTGTTGCGGCAGAATTTGAGTGAGAGTGTACGCGACACAGCTCAAAACCACGCTCGAATCTTATCGCAGAGTTTGTGCTGCGCTATGCTTTTTATCAAGCGACTGAGTTAATAATTTTATTTCAGGCGAAATGATACAACAGTAAAATACACATCATGACATGCTATAGTGGCTGTTTGTAATTATGTTTGTACATATATATGTAATTTTGTTTTTGTTTCAACTAATTTGTGAAAAATTTTGCTGGAATAACCAAATAATGAAGGTGACAGCTGCTGAGGTGAGCATTTGGTCCAGAAATGGATCAGCCTCAAGGTGAACAACCTCCAAAAGCCCAAGATTTCTCTCACTAAATGAAGAGAGCACACATTTGGATTTGAAAGAAAGCACCCAGGTATTATAAGGTGCGGTAGTAAAAAGTTGGGCTCGTAATTCGCACTCACCAGATGAAGTCCTTGCAGTGGCTGCAAAAAGTGGGCTGCTTGAAGAAGCGGGGGATGAATTTGTGGTCCTTGACCACAAAAACGTTCTTCTTCTTGAGCGCGCCCTTTCGGCCCCTCAGCTTGATCTTATTGTTGTCCGACATGGTCTCGTCATTGTTGGTGGTGTTGTTCTCCTCCTGATCGGCCATTTTTCCTTCGGGAATGGAACCCTTTCTTTGCGGGCTGCGAGTTTGGCGTGCAAAAGAAACCCTTTCAGTCGGTGTCGCAGGAGGAAGCAGTGAGTTGTGTGTCAGCCTCAGCCGTCGACGCGGGTCCCACCAACTCCCATCTCCTACAGGCCGCACTCGATCAGTCCAACAGCCCGTCGTTACTCCGCCCACCGACACGGCCTCAAGCATTGCCAACCTGAGTTCTTCGCTTTTGCACCAAAATTGCTCCACACTGTTTTGCCCTTCTGAGGGACCTAGACGGGGGTGAAAATAAGAATGATTTTCCATTCAATATTATTATATTATTCTGAATTCAATGCTATTTATGCACAACAACTCTACTGTTATGAATGAACTCTTCTTTGGTGTCTTCATTGTAACTCAAAATGTTATCAGCGATCGAAGCTTAAGGTTTTTTTAAATTTAAAATTATATTATTGCTTCACATGCAGAGACATATTGTGTTATTTTAATCTTTTGCAATTATTACGTGACTTAATAAATAGTCTATAAAATTTAAAACGTACTTTAACGGAACCCTTGAGAAAGTGACGCAGCCCCCTGCATTAAAAAACGCGCTATATATAGAAGCAGATTATTTTACCTCTAAGGCAATTAAGCAATTTTTACATGTAGGCGATCATGATAGAAGAAAATTACCGGCCAAAATTTTCTTTCTATAGCGCACCAAAGGCAATTGAGTTACACCAATCCTTGGTATTGAAAGCGTCGAAATGGGATTTTGATGTGAAATATATATGGCATAGAAATTTAGAAATGGATGGTTTTTATTCAATCATGATGATATTTTTATTCCCCTTTTTTAACTTCTCTTGTCGATCTGTATGTATTTTAGAAACTTAAAAAATGCAATATAATATACTGCCACCTTGCTTTACAGTTTACACAAGACATTTTAATATGTCCGTAAAGTGAGGGCTGGAAATGTGCAAACTGCAGAAAGAAGCAAGTTTAAGTGATTTCGCATGCATCCTAACTCCTTGCTGGATATTTTTGCAAAGCCCGCGAATGAAATGTAGGCAGCCAGCACTCGACCCCCAAACATAATAATAATTGCTCTCATTCAGAAAATAGAAATGCATGTGCTTAGCAAAATTTGAGCCAATTATTGGTTTAATTTCTTATTCATACGCAGTTGATCGAAATAATATTACAACGACTGAAAAATTATGACATCCTCGTGTGCTTCCTTCAAAGGCATTAATTTATATCAACAATGTTTTAACAGTCCGGTTAAGTCTGATGATGATTATGTATAATTTTTACTGTAAATGTTTTCAAATCAACACTCACAACCAGGTCGCAATAATGACACCGCCGAGCGAATAATGTGGGGCCAGAGTGGCCGCAGAGGAGCTTGGGCCCAATGTGCCATCTTTTCTCCTCCCCGCACCAAGACCTTTAATTGAAACGGCAGACATTTGTCCTTAAAAGCCGTTGGAAAGGGGCGAAAACCAGCTAGTGGCTAGTCGGCGCTGGTGCGCCTCTCAGCCCGATGAGCTATAATTGAGCATTTTGAATCAGTAAATTTTCTGTAGTAAATGTAGTAATCTCAGGTGCATTAAATTGAAAATTTACCCAGACATTATCTGCAGAATACTGAACTGATAGACTGATTTTTCCCTTCTGTTACCAAACGATATATTATTTGTTATTTTGTTGTCGTTTGGGATGTGGGGATGTATCCGGGGCATTAGTTGCTCTGCGGTTTTGTTATAAAGTAACTTATCTATAATTGATTTAAAAGAGAAAACAAAGGACAGTATGTAGGTATGGAGTTGAAAACAAATTTATTAAAAAATCCATTTAGCACACTTATGCGCAAGGATTTGAATCTGAGTTTCAAGTTGCCGCTATTTAAACTAGTGTACTTTATAAATTTAGCTTCATATTTCGAGTTTACTTTTTTGATAATATCTCTCACGTGATGGTGGTTGAAGGAAACGCATTATACATTTGACATGTGTAATAAGGAATTTGTATAAACTCTTCTCCTTTGCATACGAAGCACTTTTGCCTATTCAGTCTCCTGCAAGCCCTTATTAGATTTCGTCTCTCTTCATTGCAAATTCTTGGCAGCACGCGTGAATCACAAGCTTAATATGTGCACATGCTATTGAGCCAAAAGCATTTCCATTTACTACACACCATAACACCGACTGCTGCTTTTGGCGGCATTACTGTACTTGACCTTGTGTCCTGCTTGTGCTTACACCAGTGCTACTTACGTGAAACAACATTTTAAGGCCAGGATGAAATCTTTTCAGTATGTGCCTCTTCCAGATGAGCACTCGTCTCTTGTTTATTTTTTTCTTTAATTAGCAAAGTTTAAGTAACGGGGTGAATTCAAGTGACGGGCATGACACGTGTATATCACGAGTTGGTGTAATTTATTTTTAATTTATGATGGAACGCATCAATTAATAAGAAATATTTTTAAGTAACTTAAAGCAGCAAATTCGTTAGGTTGTAGATAGATTTAAATATAAAATAAATTTGCAATATTATCATATACTTTTTCTTTTAATCCTACTAATCTAGATTGTGTACCTTTGATTTATTCTTGAATGAAATAATAAATTAATCCGAACTTAACCTCATTTCCCTGTAAATTTCCAACTGATTATGTAACCGCTTAAATGAAATTATAGGGAATTGAAAGATTAACGGCTGAATGTGTTTTGTTCTGATTACATTGTAATAAAATTATTTCTCAAGGTGCGCGTTTCATTTTTCAGGAAAAAACATACACTTCATATCCTCATTTAAGTAATGTCAGCATGGATCTACTGGTATTGATATTAAAAATGCCATTCAATACAACACAGAAAACGCTAAAAATTACTATATTTAGACCAATTTAGGAAGAAAATCCTGTGAAAATTAAACATGAAGAAACACATTGATAGTAAGATGAAACCTTAGTAATGTGCCTAGCTGAGAACCCATATTATTTTGTCACATGCCACAATAAATAAGTAGTCTTTTGGAATACTGGATGGTTTTTACCCCTAATGCACTTGAATGGCTCAACAGAGGAACACAGTTAAAATTTAATTTTCACTGCCCGAATCTAAGCATATTTAAACATCATTCAGTAGGGTTTCACCAATTTCAATAAGATTAGTCTTGAACGCTCAAGTTAAATACTATTTTTTCATTAAATAAAAGAAAGCCTAATTTCATTTTCATTGGCTTTACTAATTACTGCCATAAATTTATTTTTGACAAATAAAACAGCAACTCATCAAAAGCATTTTATTGCATTGAACAACAAAGCAAACAATTTATAACAAATTAGTTTTTAAATGCATCAAGCATAAAAGTTAGGTATAAACAATTAAAAATGGTTCAGTTATGATGGGTTAGTGAAATTATAACTATTTAACACAGTATGTGATATAAATATTCAATAACAGGAGACCGTCAATTTAACCTGGATAAAAATATCTTTAAGTAAGCTGCTGGATTGACGAAAAATCAGTTGCAAGATCTAACTGACCAAAGGAACCAGCAATAAAAAAACAATGTTCAGCGTTTAGGGTATCTGGCTTTCAAAAGTATAAATTTAATTGGCAAATTCTGCCAATGACTGCAGGTTTAAATGAGTGACAACCCAGTCCCCGAGAGATTTTCTTCGGCCCACTTGTCAAATCTCTTTGCCATGTCTTCGGTGAGTCTCGCCTCGAAATTGCCAGGTTTCAAATTAAAGCTAGATTCGGAGCCACTCGACGAGCCATTGGAGTTGCTGCGTGAGCGGGGGAGCATGGACTTCCTAAGTTCCAGCATTGGCCGGATGCTGAGTGTGTGGTTGGTTTTGACCTTTTCCTCGCTTATGTGATCCAAGAGTGCTTCTCTGCCCTCTGGACTGATGGACTTCTCCATGAATTCAGCGACGATGTCAATGGCACGCCCACGGTCCTGAAAATTTATTTTATATTATTGTATTGCAAAAAGCAATAAAAATATTTGTGTTAAGATGATTATGAAATTAAATTGCATGGCTAGCAATAATTTCCTAGCTTAAGGGAGATTAAAATCAGCAAAAATTGAAAAATGGTGGAAATAAACATCAAAGGTAACTTTATGAAAGAATTCTGTGTAATATGGATATTTGAGTGTCATTAATTTTTGCTCCTTTATAGTTCATGGTTCACAATAGTCCCCATCCTGGTTTCAAATCCATTTGTTATTTTCTCTCTTTCAGTTCAAATTCAAATAAACTTGATTAAATTATGGCATACAAATATTTACAAGGTAGTTTACTTCACTTAAAACGCATCTTACATTAAAACTTGCATTGTAAAATTTCAAATTTGTCATAAAACATATGGTGCAATAACAGCGAAATCATCAACGAATTCACAAATGGTTTTAACTCATTTAATAATGGATAAAAATTGTAGACGGTTTGAGAGAAAAATCTTTTTTCTGATAACCTTCACTATTTTTAATGCAATTTCTACCTTGGCAATGTCTTCATAGCGAAGGAATAGCACGTTTGGCTCATCCCTCATCTTCCAAAAGCCAAGAACGTGTTTCCAGAAAGGTCCCATTGGCACTAAATTTTATAGCAAAAATCACTGTAAGAAATGGAAAGAAAAATCTGAACAAAACCTTACCCTTTGAGTTGAGGAAGAGTTCACAGAAATCTTCAAACGGCCCGTCAAGATCGTGAACAAGGCGGCAAAAATCATAGTAAGAAGGTGCGACTTCTTTAGGGTCACGGTACACGTAAATAATCTGAAAATAGTTTTGCCATTGAAAATATAACTTTGGTAAGATAATATTGCCCCGACATGTTTTACGCGACACTTACTTTCGGTTTAACAACCTCAAGCTGGCGCGGCAGCAGTTCTCTCGGCAGGTATGACTTGATGAACCGTGGTGATGGCATCCTCTCCACTAAATCAATCGTTTCACCAATCAAACTGGTGATACCAGAGCTGTCTTTGCTAAACATGCTGGTAAACCTGTTAAAAAATGATTCACACAAATCAGAATCAAAGAGAGCGTTATTGCTCTTGCTAGAGATTTCTTGTATTGCACGTTTAAAATAAAAAGACGGAAGCATGCTTGATTTTATTTTAATATATTTTAAAAACTAGTTATATGGGGAGTTTTTTCCTACTTCAACTTCAATAAAAAATATGTGATATTTTATATCACATTTGTTCAAGTAGACATTTTTGTTCATTGGTTTTTCTTTATTTGTTCTTTCTTAAAAAAAAAATGAGCAGTGCTTTCTGCACTGCGAAAGGGCACGAACCAACAAGGTTTGCTCCAACTCAAAAATTGTCTACTAGATCAATAAATAGCTCGTATAGATATGTATGTGTAAGTTTAATCAAAAGATGGGACGAGATTATAATAAAAGGTATGTGCATAAAACTAGAGGAGATTTATTTCTAATAATCGTTGTGAGCAAACTAGAGCTTCTCACTAATCCTTCAAATGGATCGATTTTTTTCTTCTATTTTTAATAAAGTATTCGTTGTTATTAACTAAATTTCATTAGATACTGCAGGACAATTTTTTTGCACAAGCACATAATATTAGAACGGAAGGATTTTGATTTGTATGAAACCAAAGAGGGATTTTTACGGAAATAGTTATTTTCCTTTAATTTCATTGGAGAATAAATAAATAATATCCTAAGGATATTTTAAAGTGAAGCGGCGGGTCTGAGTTACAAAAAAAAACATTTCCCTCACTGGGGCGCATTCTTCAAGAGAAGGCCACTAAAACCGGCTAGACTATTGACGTCAATGAAGCGGTGAGCCAGGGGTCAACAAAATTGTGGGAAAGCTGCTTTCGTTTAGTAAAAAAAATGTGTCTCAGCCAATTTGTGGGACAGAGCATAAAAAACTTCCTACCGAGTGAAATTTTTTATGCCCTAACCTAAACATCAGTTTTCATTTCTTAGCATTATACCCACATTCTGTCGCCTCCTCAGTAGCCTGAGGAATTTTTTAATTTAATAGCCTCCAACATCTAATACACGTGTTAAAAAACCTGCTTTAAAAGGACGCAAAAAATATGTGTGGCAACAGGTTCCCCCAGGCTACAATAATCATGCCAGCTCGAGGGAAACTTATTAACAAATTCAATAGGCAGGCCAGATTGTTTTCTCTATTTTTCCCTTAAGAGCAGCTTTTGGCAGGCAATACGAGGGTACATGGAGAACTCACTCCAAATAATGGATTTATTCTAAGTTTCTTTTCTCTGGTTTAGGTGGAATTTCCGAATTTTTTTACTCCAAGACGTACTATTTAATTTGACTCCCATTTTCGAAGATATGTTCATTTTGGTATTATCACATGAATATGTGCAAATAAAATTGCGCTTTATAAGCCTAATGGATTATTGCAAGCTAAAAAATAGCGGTTTCAGAGAAGAACGAACTCTTTCATTTTTTGTTGGAAATATAATGTGTGACAGGACGAGTAAAATGAATCGCAACTTGAAACACACCGTAAACGCAGATAAATTTAACTTCGACCAAAACATCTGCCCATTCAAAATAAATTATATTGCCATTTTATTTTTATGATGTGTGAAATAATTTTGGAATCCAGGCTATATTCCACATTATTAAAAGTATAGCGCAAACTTCCACGTGAAGGCACTAGCCATAACCCAAAGCCATTAAATAAACTATGTTGACGTCAGTGGAACGGTGAGAGAGGAATCAAAGATCTTTTGAGGAGAGAGACTTTCGCCTAGAAAAAAACAAGCCTCTTTGTGGGGCACGATTAGTGAAAAAAAGGCTTCCCCCGGTGAAGTGATTCCCTGCCCCTCAGATTAGTTTCTTTTGCTAGCGTAATGATCCAGTGTCTGAAGCCGCGAGCAAGAGGTGTCTGCCAGCATTTTATAAGATTTCACTCATAGCCCGTCATAACCGTTATCCTAAATTAAATCTATGAGAGGCTGCAAATTTTGCAGTTTATTCCTGTAGTTGCTCGGATTAGCCTAGTTTACTTAATTTCGCTAATATCGAAGTTTGTTGGCAGGTTTGAAACTATACTATTCTTAAGTTGACTTTACATTGTATAATGGACTCATTTCGATTATCTTTTGAAATTTTGATTGATTTTGTTTGTAAATTTATTGAGATGTTCAGTTAATATCAAAATGAACTATCGAAGTGAAACGTAAATTCGATAAAATTTACTTATCTATGAAAAAATAGAAATAATTAAATTTGGTAAAAGAAACTGTAGCAGTGAAATAATATAAACCATTTTTCAATATCAAGCTTGGATTTTTACCAGCGAAAAATATTTTAGTTTCATTTCTAATATGAACATTAATAAATGAATAACTTACTCAAACACCGGCGCACGAAGGTAAATCAACTTAGAAGCCCTTTGAAAGTTTAAGTCATTTCCTATGCACCAGATCATCTCCTGCGTCCAAGAACTGCCTGCAAGAAAAAAGATTCAAGGAAAGATAAGTCAAGGAGTGCATTCACGTGCCGCTGAACTAAATCCTTTACTAATTGGCACGCGTGCTTTTCGTACTTTCATTTCTACACTTCCTCGCACCTTCCATTTACGAAACGGATTTTATACAAGGCTTTGATTTCAATCTCCGACATAATTTCGTACAAGTCATGATTAGCATTTGATTAACTTCTAAAAGTTAGCTATACCAACGACTTGGTCTTATAGAGATGCAAAATTGGTTTATTATTTAAATTGTTTTCGACGCTTATTTAAATTCAGTTTAAGAGGAGCAATAGTTTTATTGCTTTTATCACTATGTATCACAAGATTAAAAGTTAAAAGGAATAAATGAATTGTAACAATGAATCGAATTTTAAACGGTCGTTCATATCATTTACTTTGAAATAGCGTCAAAGAAGCGATATCAATTTACAAATCTTTCTCATTTACATGCGCAAATGTGCTGATCGAAATCAATTTTGCTAGAGGCAGCTATGCCAGTGAATGGAGCATCTTCCTCTGTCTTACTAATCCCTTTATTTATCGCTGTATTCATCGCTAACTGTGATTTTGGATAGAGTACGAGAGAGTAGTCGATAGAGATCAAAAATATTTTTTAAGAGGTGCTACGGTTTCTAACAGCATATATCCTGGAAAAAAACTAGTTTCTAATGAGGGACGAAGGATCTGATACGCCTCACGCGGATCTTCCAAAGTGTGCCGAATTCAGAGAAACTTCATGAATTTAAAATGAATGAATTTAAAAACAGTTAACTTTTGGACCAAACTGAGCACTCGCAGGGACAAATCAACACGATAATTTAGGTCCTTCAATGAATGATTTACATTTCAAGATTTATTTACATGACAATTTGTTTCCAATTTGTTTGTAAACCTAATCAATTTTCACATTTGCGGCGTTGTTTTCATATGAAAGAACTGGTTTGGCCCGCTTTGGGCTGCCCTATAATCAAAATCAGGATCAAATATGACCCATGCGACCCATGCAAGAAAAAACTGTACAGCTCTTTTCGGCATGCTGAGAGAAGGCCCAAACCAAACGGCACTTTTCATTTAAATCATTAACTGACAACTTCAAAGTTTTTATTATACACACAATTTTTCTGCTTGACTGTAGTAGCCACATTGGAGTCGAATAGAGTATAATTCTATCAAATGCAAATAGGATAGAATGTTCAATTAAAATGATTGTTATTTTCCCGAACGCAAAGATGACCACAGTTGCTTATTTCTTTAAATTATTTTCTTTTAACAAGTGCATTTGATCGGTCTTTTGTAATTTACTACCAACAGGGGCATGTTCAATAAGAAAATGATCATTAAAACGGTCTTAAAATAAACTGACTGCGATTTTATCTTACTGACAAAATTTAAGAACTTTGTAAAATTTTTGTTAAATATTTAGTAAAAAATTGCTGTATTACCTGTGCGAGGGTAGGCCACAAGCCAAACATCGTCGGGTCGCACCTCCATGTTGAGTAATCGGTCAGCAAACTTTTGAAATTTCGGAGGCACCAGAATATTGCCTGGTTGCACTTCCATGAGAGCTGAATCGTCGCCAAAAAGGTCGTCCACCTTTCTGCCAAGCTCTCCTTCCACCTTGCTGTACTTTAAGTCCATTTTTTCAAGTACCCTGCAACTGGTTTAAATAAATATGCTCATGCGCGGCATTCTAAACAAGGAAAGAGCTCTCTAAAAACAGGCAAAAGAAATTATTGTATTTTAAGACGCTATTTATAATGACCGCCAAACTGAAAACGTGAAACTGGAGCATTGTGTTTGATTAGCCATGTGATGTCAATGTCCTTCGTTAAATTGTTTGGTTTTCGTTTGGCCGGGCGTGCCGTAATTAACAGCAATTATTTTCTCAGCACATATATGTGAAAGCTTTCTTTGTGGAAGAATTTCTGTGAAAATCACTCTTTTGGCACACGAAAGTAAGCAACCGTTATTAATCAGTTACAACTAGAAAAATACTGATTACTATAAATGGATATTCTCTGTGTGGATTGATTAAGGATGGGCTTTTAGAGTGAGACTGTGGAGAAGAAAATCAGCCGCGCGCAGCTGAACCATTCGTAGTTTTTTGCATCAGCTCAATTAATTTTCAGCATGTGTATTTTTCCAACTAAGCCGTTTTAATCCAAAACAACATTATTTGCAATTTACGTTATTATTTTGTTAATCCCTAGCCCATCTCTCATTTTAAAAATATGAAAAGATCGGATAAATATGAAGATGCGCTCCACAAAAAATACACATAAAATATAAACAGAGAAGCACCCGCATTTGTTTACAGCACTTTAAAGTACATTGACTTTCTCATATTACTTGTTGAATAATAAAACGAAGATGTATATGTACTGAAAATACCAAGGTGCACTTTTAAACCAGTCAATTAATTATACTCCAATGCCATGTGAATAGATTGAAGTTTAAAATGTCGACAACTGAAAAATGACTGCATTCAATAAAAGGATGGTTATAAAGTCGAAAACTTTCACAAGAGGTACACATGTTGTAGGCAGTGCGTCAGCGTTGAATAAAAACGTTCTGGAAATTTCCTCTTTGCGAAAGGTCGTTTTTACCAGACTGTACTTTTGGCTGTATAGGTTCAAAGTAATTTTATTGCGGGTCAGCAGAGAAACTATTCTCCATACATGTATATTGCAGTCATATTACACGAGAAAAGGGAAAATTACAATAAACTTTATAAATTTAATTTTTAAAGTGTAAAAATAGAACATGACATCATAAAAGCTCACAGATTTTGAATGATTCAGGAGCACGAAGTTGTAAAATTGACCATTGTGTTAAGTACCCTTTTTTTCATTAAATATATAGGGCTGCAGTTTACAATTTGGCAAAAGAAAATACGTCCTTTGCAAACGAGGGAGTTTATTGATTGTTTTTCTTTTCATGAATCAGAATTGAATAACTTAAATCAAAATGAAACAAATTTAATGACATTTAACCTAGCGTGGAGCCGGCAGCACAGACTGTGTGTGTACTGCCAATCTGCTAAATTTATTTGCTGAAAATTAAGGAAGCTTTAAGAAATTTCGCAAAATTTTCTACAATCCAAGATCCGCAGATATGTAAAATATAAATAATTGATTGATAACGTAAATAAAAAGACAAGTTTCCCAATTCTGCCAATAATTAATTAAAAATATGCAAATTAAATTAAGAAAAACTCACGACCTCCCGTTCAGAAAAAAATGTTTTTTGCTAAATCTTGCCATTTGAAAATGAAAAAGTTTCGATTAAGGAATGTAAATATTAATCACTTTTCAATATTTGACATAGAGGATTTGTCTTGTAATTAATTAAAATTTGGTAGTTCAATTTTCTGTATGTACTCACATTTTTCCTGGGGACACTCTCAATTGAAAAAGGAAGAGAGAGAGAGAGACAGGTTGCGAATAAATGGATCTGTTAGACTGACAGAAAATGTGGGTTTGGAGAGTCTGAACAGGGTTATAAGAGGGGAGCACCGAAACGCTCCTTTGCAACTCCCATCCTGGTGGTGGTGTGGATCGTGGATTTTCAAGAGGAGTTGGTGCTGCGGATTGGAAAAACACATACCTTCCATTATTATACTTTCTCTTCCACTCTGATTGTAACGGTTAATTGTTGCACCAGGCTGGTCCTGCAGTTGAAATTTATTTGGAGGGAATAACGTGAAATAAGCGGAAACACATTTAAGTGCAAAGGTGAAACTTGCTCGATCAAAAAAGTTAAAGCGTTATAGGTGCGATTTGATATTTGTGGACAATGTTGTTTTAATATTAATGCACCGGCAATTTTGTCTCCTTGTTCATTGAATTATTATTGTTGTTCACGATCATGATAATAAAAAACATCAAATATATATTAAAGCTAGCATTCGATTTTAGAAGACGCCAACATGTGAAACCAGTTTTGTAAGGATGCGATACCGTACTTAAATATCTTCTAGATGCATATTCTTTTGAGTCTCTCTCTCTCTCTCTCTCTCTCTCTCTCTCTCTCTCTCTCTCTCTCTCTCTCTCTCTCTCACGCACATATGCCGCGCACGCTCGCTCGCTCGCTGTGTACCCCACACAGCTACATTGAAGAAATATTTAATATAGTTCAGACGCGTTATACTGTTACTGTATGATTGATTTTTTTTGCAATTGGATGTATGTAATTCGGTACAATTTATTGTGATGAGTTATGTGCATGCCAAAAGTCAAATAAAGATTATTATTATTATATATATATATATATATATATATATATATATATATATATATATATATATATATATATATCGTTACCAATTAGCTAATGAAATAAAAGTTGACTCTTGTACAGCTTATTGCACTGAATAAAGGTGTAGATGGAAGATTTTTCTTGGGATTAAACAGACATGCTTCTGTCTTTAAAATCCAATTTGGTCCACGTCAAATTGAACCTCGATTATATCGAACACACAATCAAAAACTTTCGACAGGTAATCAAAAACTTGTTCCTTTCAACAGCCACTGTTGAAAATTTGTCTTCCTAAACCTAGGCAAAAAGTGTTCGTGCACATGGCCCCTTTCACTTGGTGCAATTTTATAAGGAAATAATAATGAACAGCAATTTTTTTTCTGGTGCGCTAATAAATGCCAACATCTACATTCGTGCCAATCCGAAATAACCATGTCAACTTTGCGATATAGTCATTCTAATAATTATTTAACAATAATGGACGAAAATAAAACTACAAAAACTTTGCCTCTGTTCGAGTTTTCAGTTAATGTATATTATCATCTTGACCTCACCTGACAGCAATATTTAAGTTCTTGTTTATAAATAATGCATCCAATTTCTCATTTTCTTTTCATATTTGTTAATTTCTGATATCATTGAATTTTTGGAGACCAAAAATAAAATTAATTATAGAAGACAATTTTGGGCATTCCTCGTTGAGAGCGGTTGAGAGTTGAAACTAGTAGGCGTGTGTCTTTCACTTTGTGTCCTTTAGGCACTTCTTCGCGGCTTGGTTGTGTACTCACTGATTCCTCCTCGAACGCGCACTGACCTTGGATTGAACTCGTTTTCTTTCTGAATCGCGCAGCAGTGGAATTCCCTCCCGTCCGCAATTAAATTGTGTCCAAGTTCCTAGTTTCCCAAGTATTGTAAATTGTATGTGTGATATCCAATAATGTGGTGTAGCTTTAATGTAGCATAGGCTGTAGTGTGGCGAGTGTTTAAAGTAGTGGAATATTTTGCTACTATTTTATTCACGAGTTTCAGCGAGTTGTTCGCTAGCACTACAAATGCCTCATTTCTCCTTTCGTGATTTTCTTGACTTTAAATGTTTGTAAAATAATATGACTTGTTTGGAGAAATAAAAAAGAATTGAATTGAATTGAAAAAATTGGGCATAAATAAAACCAAGCAGACTTTTCTCAACGAGTATAATGTCCAGAATTTTTTCCATGAATGAATCCCCGAGTGCGAACTTCTATCAAGAAATTAATTATGTTTGCCAACGATGATCTGATTCCGCTCTCACAATCAGATCTCAACTGCTGGGAGGAGTCACATAATTTCATGAACAATTTATTAATAATTGGCCAATTTATGATAATTTAATATTATAAATATGTTTACTCTAAAGAGCAAAAAATGGTCAAAATATTAAGCAAGAACTGCAGAAACACGCAAAATATTGTTCCAGATTTTAGAGCCTCTTTCACTTCCCACGTGCATGCAAGCGCAAGAGCATAGCCAAGTTCATCCTGCGCCAGATTTTTTCATATTTTCTGAGGAATTAGTAATGCAAAGCAAATTGCACCCCTGAAATGTGATGGTTGTGAAAAAAACGCCGAATTCTAGTTGGGCAAATTAAAATTGTAGCCTCATAGAGGATGAAGTCCATGTTAGTTTTATTTATATAGTAAATGGAGTTTCTCGGTAAACCGGCTTACCAAAAAAAGAAACGCCTAAAAGTATAAGCTTAAATATTTAAATAGCTTCCACAGTCATGCATGCAATGTCTCGTCATACAGTATTGATAATTGCGCATTTAGTTTTTACGTTCATTATTATTATTTATCCTGCGGTAAATGACCCCGCAGAGTTTATTTTGAGCAAGACGCTTTCGCCGCTCAAGGAAATTATTTATGCATACTCTAAAACGATGAGCAAATAAAACTTTAAAATGTCCCTGATTACGTACGCGTCTAGCTCTTGCCGGTAAGTAATTTTATGCGCAATAAATGAGTTATCGCGAGTGCTAAGTATGAATTGCTCATCGTACATCTTGAGAACAAAAATTTCTCCCCAAACGGAAACTCTGGGAGAAATAAAATTAGCATTCAACCCGTTCATTAGAATGCTTGTCTCAAATTGACACTTAAAGCTTACCTGCTAAAAGGCAGAGGAATTTCAAAATCTTAACGGGATAACTGAAACCAACGATGTCACCAACATAAAAAACTGGTTGTTCTTGTGCACCCAACAGCTGTCTGTCAGTCAGTTTGTCATCTCTGCAATTTAGACAAGGTCCATGTGAGAAAAAAATATATGGGTTCAATGATCTATATGCTCCGATTAAAACTAGTTTTGGGGGTTTATCTTTCAAACTCGAACCGGATATGACAGTTGAAATCACAGCTTTCGCTGGAAATCGCTGATACCTGCAAAATTCTAAAAATTCATTGACCGCGCTGCACGAAAATCCCTAGGGAGAGTGGGAGTGCATTTCACAACCGGCGAGATGTAGCCCAGCAAAGAGTTAAAAGGTTGGGATCCTCTGCTGGGTCACAAAAGGTTTTCACCTTGAGAGCTGCATCTTATTATTCCTTATATTTTAATTGGGTCAAAATATACGGAGCACTTTTTTAAAGTAGTTTTATGTTTATTAATTCATTTAAAAAACTACAGTAAAAGAATTTCCTCATTTAAATAACACGAACAAAGGTAAAAATTTGTGTCAACGTTATCATGTGTTGATATACTTGTAGCATAACTCTCGGTCAAGTTTTTCTCGCTTTTTAAATATTTTAAGTTCTTGACAAAGAAGATATCCACATGTCTATCATCCAATCTGGAGTCAAGAACTAACTCGAGTTCAATTTTTCCTTATTCACTCATTCGGTTTTGACCTTGAGAATGGCCAAAATTATTAATTAAACCAGTTCAATCATATAACAAAGTTTTACATTACCTAAGACATATTAGATCTGGAAAATCAAAAAAATTTCTAAACCTGCTGACCGCCTATATGAGATTACCAAAAACGTTTCTAATTAGATATAAAAATAGCATCATTTCGTAATATCACTAAAAAATATTAATTAATTTTAATAGCTTGTTTGGTCCATTTTTTATAGTTCTTAACTCATTAATAGAACCAACTATTTAATTGCTTATAGCTAAGAGTTTTAAATCTCATGAAGAAGAGATTTTCTAGAACTCTGATACATTTAACTCCGTACCTCCATGCGCGCCCAAACCACGAAAAAGTACAGGTTAAAACGAAAATTGCCGTCTGCATAATATATCATGCGAATGACGTTAAGAATGTCGCTATTTAAATTGCTGTTCCTAACTCCCAAGCTGTTTTTTAAAGGTCGGTTTCTTGGCAGATCATTATTTACTAAAACAGGTTCTCTACATACTTTCTGCTGTTAGCTAACTGTATTAAAGTTATTTTATGCTCATTTGATAGTGGACTAACTCTGTGATATTAATATTAGAATCAGTAAGCAATTCAAAATTTAATGCTAAAGCTGACTGATGAACATGAAGTTTTGTATTATTATTTTCAAAGAAGCGTGTTTCTCTTCGTTTGTGCTGTTTGTCAGCCTTTTATTGAAACTGCAATCTTGTTAGTTCCCAAGGGCGCAATTTTAGCCCCAAGATCCTAAAAAATACATTTTTTTATATCACGATTCAATTGTCATATGACTGAGTTTGCAACCTTTTGAATGCCTACAATAATTTATTAATCAATTTTATTATAATATATGCCTCACATGGTGCAGTAAAAATGGGATATTCAATGAGACTCGACTCATATCAGCATTCATTACGTCGTCTCGCCCAGTTTATTGTTTTTCTTCCTCAATGCACAGATTATTTTAGAAAGTGAATAATTCGACGATTTTTTTTATCTTTCTACATGCCACTTTCGCACGGAGTTATTGCAGGTTATTACGCTTGAACAAAGCCTGTGCCGACTTTCATATGTGACGAGTATAATTTCTTTAATACTCCGTCCTGTAATTTATTTTGAGAGCTTTTGCATCTTGCAGAGGTAGATGCGGGAGGTTATCAGTGTTGTTTGTACTCGATGCATGCACGTGTGTTTTATGTTTGAGAATTTATTCGATAACTGAATATTTAAATTTAGAATAGGTGAAATTGGACCGCTAATAATCAGCGAATTTTCTGGAAATTTTTTCCTCAATACACGTGAAATTTTACACTCTATATAAAAGCTGAAAATATTATTATTCTCCAAAGGTGCAGTAAAAGCAGATTAAGTTAATAGCGGTTTCAGCAGACGCAATGCCAATTATTTAGCGATACAATTTCACCTGTACTTGTTTGAAATCTTCAGTTGTCGAATAAATTCTCAAACATATATAAACACAATCACGCATGCACCGGATACAGACAGGCTATCCAGCAATAAAATTATAAATTTTACTGATCTGCCTCCTATTAAAGTTTTATGGGTTTCTGTTTAAGCATACAGTGAAAAGTTAAACAACTCGACTCTTTAATTCAAATTTTGCAGAGATCGAGTTTCAGTTCACGCGCATTAAGTTAAGAAAACCAGATGAAAAGTAAACCAGCCTGTTTTAAAAACGTATGATTTTACAGCTAAGTATAGAAATATTTTTGCATCCTATATATATAGCATAAACAGGATATCAAACCTGAATTCGGGATTAAATTTTGTTCTATTTTTTTTGCAGCGTCTAGACTCGCACCTGCCTACTAATTCGCTTCAGCACTGCTTAATTGGGTTTGCTAATGTTGAGCATATAATAGATCTGCTCAACTGACCCAGACTAATTTGAAGAACTTTCTCATATCATAGAAAGTCGAGTGGATCATATATGTCATCAAAAATATTTTTCGTTTGCACTTCATGTTCCGCAACCAGCATAATTTTGCTATATAGCGGTTATTATGCAGTTCTTGGGTGTCCAGAATGAAGCTATAAATATTATTTTGCGTAATATCTGTGCCACCTTTCTGCTTCACACATCAAAAAATATCGCCGGCATGTGACTAACCAGTTTTTTCAGAAGCGAATTTCTCCTTCCCGCCCATCGCTACGTCGGGAGACAAGAAGATACTCTTAGTGGTCGATAAGTATATACCGTGCGTACGCACGTCGTTTGATCTGGACTGAGATAATTTGGACTTAAAAGCCTGGAGCAAAAAATCATTTTATAAAGTAGAATCTCTCCTGTCAATCATCGGCAGGCCTAATACGAAAGAAGTGAAAAACGTAATAAATTTGAACCCAAGTCATATATAACTCAGAGCAACACTGATTTATGTAGATGCACGCTTTTCGACACCATTTGACCCCCATGCTTGCAGGATTGAAAATATGACAGCTATTAATTATTTATTTTTTAACTATCGCTTCTAATCTCAATGCTTATATGTAATGAATCAAATCATTTCAAATTGATTATAATTATTGGCTTTTTGATATCTGCTACTATGGCTTTGTCTTCCGTAAAAAAAGAGAAAGGGGAAGCTTTCAAGGAACGAGTTTAGTTGTCCCGTTTTATTAATAATCGGACAATTGTTACTTACAATTAGAGCTATATACATTTCTCTGCGCAGAATTCCAAATGTCAGATCGTGTAGATAGTATTCATTGCTCATGGTCCTTGCCGTGGCTGCTTTGCAATAATGCTCATGGCACACCACCACACCGCTTGAAACGAAGTACTTTTTGCTAGCATATATATATATATATATATATATATATATATATATATATATATATATATTAATTGGCAATTATAGATTACGGCAGTTAGCATGTAACAGAGAGTCGCATATTTTTCGCTGGTTTATTGCGTTGTGTATTTCAAATGATATGCACCAATGTTATTGTAATAATATGCTTCTCGCAATATATAAATTATTATAAATAGTAAGTCATGAAAAAATTTCTTTCCTCAGTTTTCTTCGACCATGAATATGTCAGCTAAAATATCGAAGGGACGAAGCTTGGGCTGTGAAGAGATATTAACTTATAAATAAAAAATAATATAAAATTTACAACTCTTTTCGAGCGATAGCTATGTTTTTGTGCTTTCTAAAATCGGAACCTCGCAAACAAATGCAGCAATTCTCAACAAAAGTTTTTTCCATCACGTGACAAACTGCGACTTTTGATCTGTCTAAATTTCACTTTAATCATTATATTTGTATGTATAATTATATCATAATAATTTTAGGTATTTTTCATAAAAAATAGAGTGGCAAAATTATGAATGTTTTCAAAATATTATATAATATGTGTATACAGTCTATAGGGGACCCATGCATTTAAGAAAAAAACTATAAGCAGGTATACTCTTCAATTCCCATACAGATTTCTACCAATATATAAAGTTATAGTAAAGTGGTGAAAGGTATCCGCGGATTTTACATAGATGGTTCTTTCATTTTAGCTATCAATAATTTTTCCTTTTCGCTTTGCTCTCCATTTTCAAATTCTGGTCATATAATTATAGTGAGATTGGTGTGTGAGGTGAGAGTTATTTTGGAATGAAGCGAATGAAGAGCAGATCACATTACATTGTAATTAAATTATAAATAATTATGTAATTAAGTTGATGAAACAGGAATTTTAATATCATAGAATGTCATCCAAAAATTAAACGAATACATAGGTCAAACAGGCATTGTTGAAAGGCTTATAATATCCAATTTATTTCGAGCCATTGTGATGAACGGTCGTGCTGTAGTGACAAAATCGTAGGTATGCAAAAAGCTTTGCTGAATGGTACTGCCGGTTGCATACTATCGAAGATAATGCCCACAAAGTGGTAAGCGAGTATTGTAAGATATATTTTGAAGATATAACATCCCTCCAGGATGTTACTTTGAAATTAAAGAATTCATTTTGACAGATATGCAAGCTCTGCTAAGTTAACCGAAGTTAAATATTCGCAGCAATCGCAGCATGCATTTTCATCTGCGATTTGCAATTTGTTATGAAATTTCTTAGGTTGGCAGCTCTAACGGGAATATCCCGGGTTTTCGATGTTGCTCTTTCGCAGTGCCATCTGGCGTAATTTAAGAAACGAAGCGTTTGTGGATCGAAAAGTTGGCGTCGATTTCTCCGCGTTATTTGTAAGTTTTTACTTCAAAACTCACCCTTAAAACAATCTTTGCGTGCCATTTTACACATCAAGTGCATTTTCACATTAGCTGACACGAGCCTCGCCGCTTATTTTGCGTCGGAAAGTTAAGGCCGCTAAAATGGCGAATGGTGCCATCTTTTGCTCAAGAAGTTCATGATCGGTTCGTCAACTTGTGGCGTTCAAATCACATATTTCTGCCGATTAGCTGATTGTATCGACTCAATTCGGTGCCGACATAAATTCGGCAAAAATCTTGTCTCTTCTTAAGTTTTATTTTGGATCCTAGTGGCTCTTACTAGCAATCAAAGTTTGGCTTGGGGTCACTTGACTGGTGAATTCGATGCTCACTTGGACCCATGGCTGTGTCAAAACAAACCCAGTTTCAAATTCTCTCCCCGCGTTGGCCAGTTTAATCTCATCGTTTCCACTGGAACCCCGTTCGGGGATCAAATCACGCCCTACCTGGATGAACCAAATCTCCAGGAACATCGTTCTCACGCAAATTCAGCGATTTTGTATTTTGGTAAACAACGCTGTCAATAGACCAAACTGAGTGACGTAGTGCGCTGTGTATCGCAACACATTTTATTCAGCTGGCAAAATTGAATGTTTTTAAGAGTTTGGTTGAAATATGTACGTGAAAGACAAAGAATTTCTTGCTTGCAGCTGTGTTATGAGAGAGTGAGCCATCTCCACTGAAAATGCCTCGTGGAGTAGGTGAAGGATCGACGACCCTGGTCTACCCTAGCGGTTGCCGAGAGGTCAAGGAAGACCTGTCGCCTGACGAACTCATTCGGCGACTGAAAGTAATCTATCTACTTTCCTATTAATATTTGACATGTGTTTTGACCACCGTTCATTTTAGACTCTGGCACACACCTTCCAGTCCATGGGCCAGGATGAGGGCGCATACCACGAATTTGTGCCCCTGGCGCTTCATCTTGCGTCTGAGTACTTTTTGTTGCACCCTAGCAAGGACGTCCAACTGCTCATTGCGTGCTGCATTGCTGACGTCTTGCGCGTATACGCTCCTGAGGCTCCTTACAAGGACCCGGAGCAAGTCAAGGTTTGCGCATTGTCACTTGATATAATTTTAAAACTCATGAGAGGGTTTTGTAGGAAATTTTCATGTTCTTGATCAAGCAACTATCAGGACTTAAAGACCCAAAGGATCCAGCTTTCAAGAGGTACTTTTACCTGCTGGAAAATCTTGCTTACGTCAAGTCATTCAACATGTGCTTTGAACTTGACGAGTGCCAAGAGATTTTCTGCAGTCTCTTCCAACTGATGTTCCGCATTGTGAAGTAAGTGTGAAAACACCTAATTTGTTGAATTTATTACCAATGATGAACACACATTTTCTGATAGTTGTTTTTTTGTTGTTTGTATTTATTCATAAAATGACTTTCACTAAATTAGACTAAGAATGGTTGTTGCCGTTCAATTCTACCTTCATTTAAGACAGACTACTTTGATTTTGAATTTTAAAAACAGTAATAACGTTTCATTTGCAAAAGTAAACCATCAATTCGCTTCATAGTCTGTGAATTACTTTAATTATATTCGCAATTTCAGTGATGAGCATTCTGGAAAAGTGAAGAGTTTCATGCTGGACGTGTTGTGTCCTCTGATCACTGAATCGGACAGTGTGTCTAACCAACTTCTGGACACTATTTTGATCAACATAGTGGAGCCTAATAAGTCGACAAGGAAGAATGCTTATTTGCTGGCTAAAGAGCTGATTGTGAAGTGCTCTGACACCCTTGAGTCATATATTCAATCAGTAAGGAGTGAAATGTTGCAATAGACTCTATTCTGAATATTTGCAATTGCAGTTCTTCAATCAAGTGCTGATCTTGGGTCAACCAAACAAGGAGCTAGCAATTTCTGGCAAAGTCTATGATCTAATTTATGAACTGAACCACATTTGTCCCACTGTCCTGCTGGCTGTTTTGCCGCAGCTGGAGTTCAAATTGAAGTCTCCAGACGAGAAGGAGCGTCTTGGAGCAGTGTCTTTGCTGGCTAGGATGTTTTCCGAAAAAGATTCCACTCTGGCCATTCACCACAGACCTCTATGGCAGGCGTTTCTTGGAAGGTAGGAAATTTTTGAAATAATGTTTTTATTTACATAAAATCTTAAAGAATTTTTTGGGTACTTTTCCACATTCTTGAATTAATACTCTTGCTATATATTCAATTAGTTTTTCGAACTGTTGAGACAATCAGAAATTTGAAATTTAAGTTCAATTCTTGAACTTTGATCATGACTTTCTTATGATGGGAAAAACTTCATGATGTTTTTTGGTTGGTCATTTATGCAAGAACACACTGCAGGGATAACTATTATAATAAATTAATTCTTCTTCTCCAGGTACAATGACATTAGTGTCGCTATTCGCACAAAATGCGTCCAGTACTCCATGCATTTCCTGCTTAATCACCCTGAGCTGCGTCAGGACATAACTCAGACCCTGAAACTTCGGCAGCATGACGCAGAAGAGCATGTGCGATATGAGGTGGTCATGGCCATCGTTGCTACAGCTAAAAGGGACTTCAGCGTTGTGTCAGAGAGTGAAGATCTTCTTGACTTTGTGCGAGAGCGCACACTTGACAAAAAGGTGCGAGCTAATTGAATGCAATCAATACTTATCAATAAATAATCATTTTTCAGTTTAAAATCCGACGAGAAGCAATGAGTGGCTTGGCTATGATCTACAAAGCCCATCTCATGGAGCAGGATGTACCTGAAGCAACCAAAAAAGCTGTCACCTGGATTAAGGACAAAATTCTTCATTGTTACTACATGCCTGGTCTTGACGATAAGTAAGCATCAGACATCTAACCATTTTTTCAAATAACTCTTCTCTAATGTCCCAGGTTGATGGTTGAGAAACTTCTTAACACATGCTTGGTCCCATTTACTCTTCCCACTGAAGATCGTATGAAGAAACTATACTACTTGTTGGGAACAGTTGATGAAAATGCCACTAAAGCATTCATAGAACTACAGAAACTACAGCTTTCGTAAGCATTAGTCCATTAAACAAAATATATTTTATGTTTATAATGCTTTTGGTATTATTTTATGAATTATGATTAAAACTTATTTTTTTTTTCAATTTACAGCATTCGAAAGCTTGTTTCTGAGGTGTTGGAGCTTCAAAACAGAGCACCTGATGATGAACGAGATAAGGATCTGAATGCCAAAATCGTCCAGCTCTCTAAACATTTACCAGAACCAGTCAAAGCTCACGAGTTTCTTAGGAAGTTCTCTGCTCATATGTCCAAAGATGCCTCTTTGCTGCAGATGATGGAAACTGTCATGAACCCGTCTGTTAGTTGCAAAACTTGCTCTGAAGTTATGGTTAGTTGTAATTAATACTTTAATCGTTTGCTTGAAAAAATGAATATTTTCAGTCTCAAATTCTGAAAAGACTTGGCCAGCCAGTCATGACAAATCTGTATTACAATACTGTTAAGATGTTGTTGGAAAGAACTTCCTCAGTAATGGTTGATCACGAAGCCATCAAGGTATAATTATGGGTATTAACTAAAAGCCACCTTTTCACCGGTTCGTTTTTATTAAGGTCCTCGTTGGCTATGTGGAACAATGCATAAGGCACACCAATTTGATTGAAGAGCTCCACTTGAATCCACAAAATGCAGGAGAAAGGGGTCTGAACTTGTTGAAGGTCCTCGCTTTTGTTTTTCCTTCTCATTTCCTTCATGAGGACGTCATTGAACACTTGATTTCCATCCTGGACCTGGAGGATGTCGCACCGCTTGTGCTGACAATTTTGACCCTCATTGGAAAGTTCAAGCCGATCGGGGAGGCATTCCCTGAGCAGATGCGAGCTTTGGTCCCAAAATGCCAGCATCTTTGTGGTGTTGGCGGCCCCAAAGACGCTAAGCACGCCATCAGATGCCTCTTTCATAATTCTGTTGAGAACCTTGAGACCGTTTTTTCCAAGGTTATGGAGGTATGTAGTAGTACTCAAACATCTGCATAATTTATTCACTGAGTGAAATTGCAGCAAATAAGAGACAACTTGGAACCCAACAACCCTCATTACTTGACCTCGATTGTGGCTCTGGGTCACCTAGCTTACAATGTCCCTCAGGCCTTTCCAGTTATTGTCAAGAATACCATCTCCAGGAAAATTGTGAAGGAACTGTTGATGAAGGATAGATCAGATGGTAAATACCATGACTGCTCTGATAATTGGTGTAAAGAGGAAGATCTCCCCCACGACACAATTTGCAAGGTTTTCATTCAATTTGAATAATTATGCATCAATTATATTTTTGTCTGTTTACAGCTCAAAGGCTTGAAAACTATGGCGTTGTGGCTTTTGGGTCTCAAGGATGATACTGTGAATGCTTACAAAACATTCAGAATGATTGATGCGTTCATTGTAAACAAAGGAGACCTGTTGGAGGAAAACAGATTAAGGTATGTTAAGTATAGTCTTTTCTATGAATGAAAGGATGATGAGTTAAAATTATAAGTTAATTGTTTAAAACTCAAATCTTGCATGTTGTGTTACTTTGCAGTTTGGCCGAAAAAGCTTGGTTAAGACTTGGTGCTGGTAGCGCTATGCTGAAGATTTGTGAGCAGAAGGGTGTAGGAGACCAATTCAATGCAACACAGTTTTTCAACTTGTCACAACTGATGCAGGTAATAAAATCTTAGCCTATAAGTCTACTTGTATTTGACTCACCAAAATGCAGGATGAAATTCCACAAGTGCGAGAGCGGTTTGCTGCTAAATTGCATCAAGGTCTGTCTCGCCGCATTCCCCTTAAGTGCCTGCCCTTGGACTTCATGGGCTACTACGCCCTTGCTGGTGCAGAGCCAGACGTCAAGATCAGAAAGACCATCCAAGAGTACATGGTTTCCGACATCCAGAGGAGGAGGGACTATATCAAGGCAGTCACGCTTTCTGGCTGTAAGCATGATAAGCTGCAATACAGGATAGTGAATGATAAAATTAATTGCTTCAGCCGTCGAGAGAGCTCTCAACCAGCTGCCCCACTTGATGCCTGACTTCATGCTGGTGTTTGCTGTTCCTGTATTGGCCCACGACCCTGCGTTCAGAGCACCTGACAGCAAGGTGCAGTTGCAGATAGTGCAAAAGTGTCTCTGGTTTATCCTAGAACCATTGATGATGCGCAATGATAACTACTGCTTTGGTTTCTACAAAAGCTTGATTGAGAGGATGAAGAATCATTTTGACGCTGTTAACCCAACTGATGACAATACCAATCATGTAAGTAAATTCTCAATCCGGTATAGTTGAATTCTTTGTTTTCAAATTTCAAGATATTCTATGAAAGAATTGCAAAAAGGATGATTCATTTTAGGTAGATTTTGAGTTTCAAGTTTTTCTTGAATTTTTGCAGCCACTTTCCTCTTGCATAATCTGTGCTAAAGATATTTGTTTAATGCATTCATATTTCCGTTTAATAAATAATCCTTGTCTTGCTTACCAAATCAGTTTGATATTTGTAGAGATTGTGGGCCGTGTGCGATATTGCAATGGGATTGGTCATGTCTAAGACAACCAACTATGAGATGAAGAAGTATCCAACTTTACCAAGAGTTCCACCGATGTATTTCAAAAGAGCTGATGACCCAAATTACATAAACCACAAGGTTTATGTCCCTCTGGAGTTCACTGTACAGCACATGAAAAAGAATGTTGTCACAACCACACAGGTGCCCAAGAGCAAGCGGAAAAATCCAAATGATAACCAAGACTCCAACAGCATTGACGTGGTAAGTGTATGTATACTGGACAGCTTTTACTTAAGTCAACTCTTTTTGAATTATTTAAGTGTAATGAGATTAGATCCTACAACGGATATCATGCGAGTTTTATCAATATAGTTAATATTTGCTAATATAAGAAGCTTCACGCTCAAAGTTTGAATGCCCTGGTCATTTTGGGTTTTGCTGGAATTTGGAACTGAAAGATTCTTTAAAAGCTTTGAAATGTGATTAATTCACATCTTCAACTTTTTAGTTCTTATATTCCTCATTATTCAATAATATCTCATATATATATTTCATTTCTGTTTCAGCCGATGCAAACTTCTGACACAAAAATTCAGCTGCCAGGTTTTGAGGTGACTCTCTTTATTTACTTAAATTGTGTGCCTGTAGTACTTGTTTATTAGCTGAGAAAAGTGATGATTTATTTTCTTTAAATCTCCTCTTTAACCACTCTTAAATTTAGGACGAAGATTCGATGCAAACGCCAACTTCAACAAATTCAGAAGATGAGCCAGCAGCAAAGAAACCATGCTTAGCTACGAGCGCAACGCCTACAACTAGCGCCATGAAAGTTGTACCTGGTAAAGGAAAATCAACTGTGTGCAATGGAAATTCATGGGCGTGATTATTACAGTGGCAAGCAGAAAGTATGGTCAGCAGAAGGGAGACAACAAACGAGGCAAAGCCAGGAAAAGTCAGTCACCTTCACCCTCAAGGGAAGAGGATGAAGAAGGCAAAACAAGTCAGGAAGTAGATGAAGATGAGATACCAAGCTCTGATGAAATTGAACGCAGAGCTACCAAGAGCTACAAGTATGTTTTCATGAGTATGATTAAATTTAGCTTCAGCTTGACCAATCTACTAACAATGAATTAAATTTAAATTATAATTATTAAACTTAGCGTGCCATTCAATAGTGTAAACCAAAATACTCATATAGACCTATTGATCTTTATCATTGTGAAAGTCTTACTGTTTCATAATTCATCTTGCCTTTATAGTCCTTGTTCATTGATTTCTATTTTCAACTGAACAGTAGGAAGAGAAAAACAGTAGCAGAAGAGGAATCTGAGAAAGAAGAGGAGGCTGAAGTGGAGAAGGAAGTGATTAAGTCTGAACCAACTGATGAACCAGAAGATGAGCCAAAGGTGGCTCCAAAACCAAGAGGAAGAGGAAGAAAGCAACCACTTACTACAGTGAACATAGCCAAGTCTCCAACTCCACCTGTGTCTGACACAGAACCTGACTCTGCTGAGCCTATCAAGAAAAGAGGTCGGCCTCGAAAGGATTCCACAACACCAACTAGTACACCTTCTGCTGCAAGCACTTCAAATGACAAGGATTCAAAATGTGAGTGCTATTGTTTATCTCCTGCAAATCAATACTGATAGATAAATCAATTGATTTAAATTATAAGTGGTTGACTAGCATTATTTTCTTAAAATATCTCTTGAATATTTGAGAACTTGCTTAAAAAAATTGATGATAGAAAGGACAGTATTTTGAGCAAGAAATCAAGTAACAAAGCATCTAATCAGAAACATAAATGAATTGAAGTGTTATTTAAAAGTATTGTGCGTTTATGTTCAGATTACTCTTTTCATGACGTGTATGTTGCACAGTACATAATTAGAGCTATTTTTTCTTTTTCAGGGAAATAGTTTTCTTTTTGAGACAGTATTTTGTGTGCTAAGTAGTTTTGATTATTTCTTAGTTGGCATAATGTGTGTGTAAGTAGTTTTTTATTTCTAGGAAAAAAGTATTTTGTTTGAATGCGTAATAGAGTAAAACAGACTTGTTTTCAACTTATCTAGGCTGTGTTAGATGATATTATTTAGCATTATTCAAATGATTTAAAATTGCCTAATTTGTGTCAATGGCATGGTCCCTTGACGATTTAAAGGTCTGGAATTAAGTTAAATCTTATTTTCAAAGCCCTTCATTAATTTAAATAACAATTTAAATTTTGAAATATATCTGGTTTGAGGCGTTAAAATTGTATACTCTTTGTGCAGCCGAAGATGCAGAGGAACCTCAAGAGAAAAGAAAAAGGGGTAGACCTAAAGTCGCCAAGGAACCTGAACCCGAGAAGGTGCCTGACAAGCCTGCGCCTGCTGCTAAATTGACGTAATTTTATTGTTCTTATGTTTGCTGCATTTTAGATTTTACCTTGTTTCGTTGTCTCTTTCAGACGCAAGAGTGTGTCAAACGGTGTAGCAGCCAAAGAGGATGAGAAAAAGGATGATAAGAAGACAAGTGCTCGCAAGAAGGAGGAAGCGCCAAGTGCCGCGCCAGTTCGGCACTCAACCAGGCAGACCAGGCAGGCTTCGAGCTAACCTACTCTCTGCTTATCTGTGCTACAAATTGCATCCAGAGACTTGTACAAGCTGACTCTTTTCTAAGCATTACATTGGACATAGTTCTATAGAAAAATCGTTTGTAACACAAGTTTTAGGAGTTCGTATTTTTTCAGCCAGCGTTTTCCATGTTTTGCTTTACTATGATTTATTCGATTACTTGAGCCCAAAGTGTAAAAACATCAATTGTAACAATTATTATTATATTATTGTCTAGTTGTACTCAAGTAGTTTTTCCATATTTCTCTGCAATCTGAAGAGGAAACGAGATATATTTTTTAAAAAGATACACTTCACAATGTTCTATAGGAATAATAGTAGCTAATATTATTATCCATGTGACTCACTCGTTTCCCCCGAATCTTGGTAATTTGCTGCATTTTTCCTTTTGTGTCAGTTATTATTTGTGGAAATAAAGGACAACAATCTTAATTTATCTTGGTTTGTAATTTATATCCGAAAAACCTAAAAATTTGTAACTATTGGCAACAAGTAACTCTTTATTTGTCAACAAACGTCATAGAGTACAAAGAAAATAAAATATTAAACACACAGACAACATATAATATGTTGGAAGTCCATTACATGTATGCAGAAAAATGCTCATGTCATTAATTTCAATCGATTAAATTCAGTAAATGAAGTGTTCTGATGGGAAAATTCTTTATGATTCTCAAGCTTTGCGAGTTAACAGTCAAGAAAATTGATAAACCAGTGCGGTGCTTCAACAACTAGATTCGATCACTTGGTTGATTAGTGGAGTTCAACTCACACAGCAACATTGTAATATACAACATAAATTAAAATTATTAAAGGTACTCAGGAGCTGATCGCACGGTTCTCAACCATCTCACTTATCAAAATTCAGTGCAATGGTATTCGGGAGTATGTAATTTTCAAATCCATTTCTGCGTAGCCTCCAATTTGGTGGAGTGGCAAAGTAGGTAGCTCGGTTCAGGGTTATCCAAATTCAAACTTGAATGCATTTATTACATATCCCACAACCTGAAACAAAGTACAAAAACTCGAGTTACAATTTATTCAATTTCGTGTTTAGCAAAAAAAATAAATAAAATAAAACGTCCAAGCGCGTAAAAGGCGAGTCTATGTCGATTCTGAGCAAGTAATAATAGCATAAGTTTCAAAATAATTTAATTTAAAAAATATCGGGAGAGTCGCGCACCCTAATCACTGGGTCTTCAGACTCTTCAGTCATCGTCGTCGTCATCGTCCGACGGGACGAACAACTCGTTCTCTTCCAAAAAGCTGGCCATGTTCTGGCTTATGGTGGCTCCAATGAAGAGGCCGAGGAACACTGTGACCGCGACCCCTAATAATCCATACGGCTGTTTCTCCGGCTCTTCGAAGAACGCGCCCGTCGGCTTGGTGACAGCCTTTCGAGTCACCTGTCCGGTGGTCTGGAGCCGTGGAGGGCTCGCAGTTAGTCTAGCGTTTATCAAAGTACGCACCAGCCGTGCGGCCATTTTTCCGCAATGTATGGACTATGGGGCGTGTCGCTTGCGCCTGGTAAAGCAGAAACCAGTGAAACCACTGCTGAAAGTGGGTGGCGGGCGCCAGGCGAGGTGGAAACTATAAAAGCGTCGCCAGAGAAAAGCAAGAGAAGCTAATAACTAATAACAATGAGATATTAATCTATTATATTACTCTGAATAATTCCAATATTTATTTTCGTAGTTTGCCCTCTACAATACGTTATGTTACCATCGAGGAGCAAAAAACTGTTTGTTACAGTCGTTCCGTCTTTTTGTTCGATTTTAGTGGTTAAGCTATAACACTTACCACGGCAGATAAATGACACCAGAAAAATGTTATTTCGGTTAATTTGTAAAATATTTTTAAACAGGCGCGTTACTAATAAATTAAATATATTTTCCGTTTTCTAGTGTATAACCTATACAAAAAGTTTGTAATAATAATTTACAAAGCGCAAATTAATATTATCTCCATATAATAATATATTATCTTAAATTATTATTGACTATTTTAGGAAATTAACAACATATTTAAAAATAAAAATTAGCTGATGTTGAGAATTCCGTAGAAAAATATTTTATATTTTGTTGCGTTAAAAATCAATATTATTTTTCGAAAGAGGTTCACGAAATAAATTTGAAGAGCAGAAATAAAACTGCGTTTCAAACTTTTAATTAAACAGGTTGACAAATAAATTTACAAATACATGCAGGAAGACTCATTCTGCAAGCACAGAAAAAATGATGTTTGGTTAGCAGAGGCACTTTAGCTTGGCTTAAAGAGTACGTACGTGAGACTAATTTATTGCAGACGGTTGCGCTCGTCGCTGAATAATAGAATAAGCTCGCGTTTAGCTTTGGGTCAGAGCCAAAATTTTGAATCAATGGGTTGGTTTCCTTTTGAGGATCAACTCTACACATTTTTTACAGTGTGTGAGTTCAAAAACAAGTATTATACCAGAAAAAAGCAAAGTTTCTGAAAAATTGTCTAAATTGAGGCACGGAATAATTTTCGCTTAGTATTTATAATAATTCCATTTTATTTGTTGAATTATTGAACGTCTTGGCGTGCTACCGCGAATCGCGCATTTCCACTCGTCCGCGAAGATTGTGGAAATGCCTCGCCACGACGGAGGTCTTTCAATTGAAACGCCATGCATGCATTCGCCTGAGCTTCAGGATGCCCGGCAGGAATGGTGAAAAGTCAATGCAGATTGCTCCTCATTTCCTGGAGTCAAGTGAATGACGTTTGAATTATTCTGCCTCCAAGCTTCAAGCAAGACTTTCTGGAAAGCCAACGAACTTTGGCTGGATTTTACTGACTGAGCACTTTTAAGACAGCATAATAATGCAAGCATCGGAACCACTGTATCTGCCACTAGCCCGCAGTTTTAATTTATCTAATCAAAAGCAGTCAACTTGGTTAGTTTTCATTTTAATAATAATTCTTCAAATTTTGAGCTATTTCAATTTTCAAAGCAGGTTTACAGCACACGATGCAATTAATGTTAAACGTTTAATGCGGTGTGCGCATATATTTTACTTATAGGCCGACAAAATTATATATTCAGTGAGTTGATCAATATTGAAATATTATTGCAGATTCGTTGCAACCTCGCTACTTAATCGGCAAAACAATGACAGAGAAAGTGAATTGACAGCACTTTCCGGGGGGAATTAAAAACAAATATATGATTACTGGAGTTAAAAAAATGCGTGATAAGCGGGGAACTAGGGCTGTCTACCAGCGGCGAGGTGTCCACTGCAACTTCCGTCGCAGCCAAAGTGTGGGAGTCTATGTGGTGTACTACAATCGGCCCGGCCAACTCATTTTAATTGATTCATTTCTACAATTCACTCGAGGCCAGTGGTTAGCACTATAGTGCACTTCAAAAACGTAGCGCATTTTGCGACTCAACGTGAGCGATGCGTCGCATTTTGCTCCTCGTTTGCATCGTGGCCGCGCACGGTCAGCAGAGCGTGGTGCAACTTGATGATCAGGGTGTAGATTTTCAGTTTCAAGGTAAGTCTTTTATTTTTGTACAACCTCCAACGTAACTGTGCATATTCACAATAGTGCTACATTTACATTTAACTTGAAAACGGCCTGTGGAATAAAAATGATCATAAATAATTAGCAGAATAAGCCATATTGAAAAAATATGAGTGTCAGGAGTACAAGCATATTTTGTAACATTTGTATTACAGTTTATTTGTAGCGAGTTTGGCAAGGGAATAAATATTTAATTACGGATTTAATTAGTCTCTGGAAAAGTAATCACTAACTACGAGTCAAGAAAACATGTACAAAATGCAATTTGAAGTGTGCATTTTCCACTACGATCCACCAAGTTGAATTAGAAATTTTTCTCCAGAGTAATCATATTGTTGTTTCTTGTCTCTTTACCTTTTTATTTTGCATTATTTCACAAACGACATTAGAATCGCAATTTCAATATGTTTTTGAGAGCCATTTTGGTACTTTTTACGAAATCAATCCTGGACATTATTTTAGCTTCACTATTTTTATCTTCATCAGCCAGGAAATAAAACCAAAAATTTAGCGTCACAAAATACAACTATATTTAGTTTTAGGTATTTTTATCGAGATTTAATTTTTATAACTCTAAAAGTACAAAACGTATCAAATGATCCCTACCTTGATAATTATGCAAATTTAAATTTGATAACGTAAAAGTAGACAGTAGAACTGAATTAACATCAGCGTGAAGAAAATATGTTTACACAATTTGATATTTTCAGAGCGAGTGCAGCAGCAGTCAGTCTTGTCAGCAAAATCAAGGTTTTCTTCCCAGTTCACAAATATCGTCGATTCTTTAACCTCCTTCAACCCAACACTAAACGCGCCTGGAAAATGCGGAGAATATTCAAAGCTGGCCAAACAAGCGGCAGGAAATTTAGAATTGTGGGCGCTTCAGAGTACGTGACCAATTTCACGCAGGGTGCTTCTCATGTTTATTTATCAGATCAAGTTGTAAATTCAAATTAACCGACGATACAATTTCAGTGTACGACTCAACTGGTCGGATTCCTCCTTCTCTGTTGAACGGAAATGTAAATCAGTATGGGGACTTTGACCAATGTTTGCAAATAAAACACAGGCTAGAGGAATCGGATGAGACAATAAAAGGACAATACGTGCTGGCATTCCTTGACCTTCAGGTCGAGGATAGAGTCACTGACCCACAACTGAAACACTTACTGACCCTAGCTCATTCATATGATGTTATTCGCAGCAATTTCTCTGATGTAAGATCAATTAAATATAAAAAATTCAATATATTCTACGATACAACCCTAATTTATAGCTGTTTGCTATAAAATCAAAATTTAAACTTACGAGCTTTAATACAATCTAAAGTATTTACGCAGCCAGGTCATAGGATTCCGCGGTACACCACAATTAATTGGGGACTTTGTGTACCCTCCAGCTGCAACGCGAAAGACGTTGAGGAGGGTCTCCGAGACACATTGTCCGTGCTCGACTCGCTCCCAGAACTTAAATTGGCGGTGCATGTTGATCCGAAAATGCTCTACAAAGCAGAGCCCTTCAACCCTGATATCACAACTTTGGCTGTTATGTAAGCGAAAATGCCTAAAAAAATTAAATAGGCGAGCAGAGGAGTGAGCTCAAAAATTTTTGAACAATAATTTAAACTAAAAATACTTTATAAATAAGAGCTATCGGAATTGAGCATGAATTTAATACTTGAAACATTTTACATCAAACAATTTCAAATTGAATAAGGAGAAATATCATAGAGAGAAATTATTCTCAAACGAAATTTTTCAGTTGCCTGTTCGCAAGTCTCATATCCGCTGTCATTGTGGCATCTATTCTAGATCAAGCGGGGAAAAACTTCAAAAAACAAAGTAGGAGTTCGAAATATAATGTTAAGAAGCACATTTTAATGCAATTTTTGTTTCAGCCAAGTGGAAACGAGTGCTGTTGGCTTTCTCGCTACGTAAAACGTGGACCGAACTACTAAATACAAAAAGCGCTGCGGACGATATCAGCCCCATACATGGTCTGCGCTTCTTGAATGCAATTGCACTTCTCCTTTGCCACAAGTCAATGGCACTATTCTTCTACCCATACATCAACAGGACAGCTTTATCCCTGGTTACATTCAAACAAATTAGAATGTGCAGATTGACTAAATTACTATTAATTTAAATTTAATTTTAGAGGCTAGCTGATCCATGGACAGTTATAGGAAGAACGGCAATACTCTACACTGATTCGTTCGTCGTGTTCAGTGGCTTGCTGGTGGCATACTCATTCATTAAGGAGCTAGACAAAAAAGGAAGTTTAGATTTCGGGACGAAGCTCAAGTCTCGCTTTCTCAGGTAAAAAAAATGAGATTTCTAAGCGCGATTCTTTAATTAAAAATTTAAGGATTTCTCCGAATTTTGTTGCGATCATCCTTTTCTGCACCTACATTCTTCAGCTAATGGGATCTGGACCTCAATGGAATCTGGTGGTTAAGCACTATTCAGACATCTGCAAAACGCACATGTGGAAGAATTTCCTATTCATTCACAACTACTTTGGCTTCGAAAACATGGTATTTATATATTGGAGTGCAAAAGCCTTATTAATAAAAGTAAATCTGTTTTAGTGCCTAACACACACTCATCAATTGGGCATTGACATGCAACTATTCATCATAAGCCCCGCACTTGTATACCTACTATGGAAACGGCCTCGCACAGGCTCACTGATCCTGATCTTTATTGCTGCCTTTTCGACTTGGCTAAGATTTTCAGTGACCTTCAATTATGAGCTCTCAAGTATTATCTACTTTGGCAATACGTAAATATTAAAAATAAAAATAAATATTTTACTATTGAAACACTTTTGACAGAGAAAGGCAAAAAAATCATTTTGACGCGTTTATTTCGTTTAAAGGGTCAAGAAAATGTTTGACACGTGCAACAAATCCTATATCCTCCCATCGCACCGTTTGACCGTTTATATAATGGGCATTTTAACCGGATTTTATTTACGAAGAAATCCTAATGGAATACAATTTAACACGGTAAGATACTCGCAGGGCGCATGATAGTATAAATATTGACGGGGAAGTGTATATAGGTTACAACTCTCCTGGCGTGGGCTTTTTTGGGGCTCATCTGCATTTACCCTTGGTTCAGTCCCTACAACATGTCAAGCCATGATTACAAGTATGACGCGATGGAAGCGGCAAACTACGCTGCTTGGGCACCAGTATTGTGGTCGCTCTTCATAATTTCACTCATTTTCGTTTGCCACCAGAACAGAGGAGGTGGATGTTCAAATAGCAATTTAAATGTCTATTTAATCCAACATGACCGGTAGGATTTATCGGAATCTTCATGAGATGGAAAGGATTTCAAATCTTCACAAAGATATCTTACGCAGTCTATCTCACTCAATTCCCCATTTACTTTTACAACGTGGGAACAACCAAATTTTCCGGCTATTCTTCAGTTACACATTTGGTATGGGCAACAATTATTGTATCTTGGATGGTAAAATTATTATTTATGAATATTTCCAGTTTGTTCTCTCAGAGATCCTGACTGTTCTTATCTCATCGATCATTTTGACTCTGTTGGTAGACTTGCCTTTTCAGGAGATAAAGAAAATACTGACCGAAAGTGAAAGTGCGCACTGCATCTATAGTCATTTTCCAAAAATAATAATTACTTTAAAAGCAGGCTTGAAGCTAAAGACAGAATTAAATGATGACGTCCTCACAGCTGGAGGCAAGAGATCGATTTCATTAACGGAGACATCAGCAAGAGAAAGAGTGATACAAAGATCGCACACAATGAACGGCTGAGATTTTGTATTGGTTAATAAAAGATAATTTAACTAAAAATATCAACTAATTTTCATTTTGGAACAAAAATAATACAGGGCATAATCACTAATTATTGTAAGAATTTTTGCCTTTGATTAACATTACCGTGCTTGAAGCTCATATATTGACTCAAAAATTTCATGGATTTTTAAGTGCTGACCAGAAAAAATATTTGATCCAAAAATTTGCAACAAATTTTTAGGAATACGAGGTGCATTTATTTTTGTAGTCTTATGACGCACATTTTACTGTTGAGAATAATAATATCAAGTTGAGTATTTAATTCAGTCATTCAAAATTACAATGAGGTTATTGGCCTTAATTTAATAGGAACTTAAATCAAATCCCATAAAAACGTGCTATAACAAATAGATTGTGCAGAACAAGCTAATGAGTTACTAGCAGGACATACAGCTAACTAAGGGACTTTCTTCTACACAAATAGAGCAATTCATGTATTAATATGAATCAGGAGGTAATACTTGGTCGCATTAATATATTATACCCGCAGATGAGATCTTTGCTTAATCAATTATGTCATTATTTGTAATTTGGATTTATATGTATGATTATATTGGAATGTTTTGTAAATGTTGTCTTTTTTAAGTTAAGAGATCTTACAGGAAACTTACATCGGGTAGACAAGAAGAGTAGCAAGCACGCGAGCGCTGCAAGTAGCGCATTTTTTTGCAGGAGTTTTTTCTGCACAGGTCGAGCAAGTAACCATATGACCGCAGCTCAAGTTGACAATATTGGCTGTGGCCTGATTGCAGCTTTTGCAAATGATGCTGCTAATTTTGCTTCTTACCAACTGCAGCTGCGCCTTTGCAGTCGACGCGTGTCTGGAATAAAAAACCCATATATATAATATTAAAAAAAATGATCGCTCATAGCTTCACTAGCTTCAGACAATGTGCTTTGATCAATTCAAATCACAAATTTAATGTGTTTATACTCACATTTTAGCGCTATTCAAGATATTCTTGACAAAGTCAGCGCCTTTGGACATCATCACAAACTCGCATCTAGGTTCCCAAGAAACGTGCTCAGTCAGTGGGTCCTCGTGTGGCGCCCAGCTCTTGAGGCCGATGCCGCAATAGTGGCAGATGACTTGGTCACCAGTTTTGGTGTAGAAGAATCCAGCAGCTGCGAGAATCTCTGGAGTTTGCTCTAGAGACTTGGGCCACAATTTGTAGGTCATCAATCTGGTGTTATAGTTAGAGTAGTTGGGGTATTTAGGTGCTTGAACATTGCGGATTCCGAGCCCTTCCAGAGTAACCTTTTTGATGTTCAATTTTAAATTGGGATCTAAAGAGAAAAGTGATTAAGCAAGAATATAAGAAACTCTGAGTTATCACTTTTTGTCTCTTGTCATTTTTATAAAAAAATTTCTTTCATATTTTTTGAGACAAATTATGATTAAAATAATATACTCTTAATCTAATATTATTAGAGTGGCTGTGATGTCAAGTTTTTACATGCTGTAATGTGTATTTAAATTCAACCCATTTGGGAGAGAATCCAATCAAAGGATATGCATACAAGGACTTACATGGGTTGATTCGGAAGGATTTGATGAATGGGTTAGCTTGATCCATGGGTCTCTGAATAGTTGATGATGAAGCAGGGGGGAGCTCATCTCCAATTTTGACGTTTCCTACTAATTTTCCTGTCATGAAAGGGCAGTTTGGAAACCATCTCCTGTGTTCCATATCAGCAACGTCACCTGGTTCCCAACCTCTGACCTCAAGTTTGCAGAAGCAACAGCGGCAATTGTCCAAATCTCCCACGTAGTAGAATCCAGAATGAGCCAAATCATAGGGAGAAATTGTGGGCACCCAGTTAGCGTTGAGAAGAGAAAAAAGCCTGAACGCTTCAAATCTATAGTCAAGCACTTTGCTGGGCTCAAACAATATATTTTCAGTCTCATCACTGCAGTACAGCGGACAGTTCTTGCTCAGTTGCTGGTGCACATCGTCAAAGTCCTCCTCAGTTCTTAAATCTTGCCCACCCAAATGGTCAAAATGATTGATCTTCAAGTCGCAAAAAGCGCAGAACAAGGTTCTCTTATCGTGGCTCATGTAGAGTCCTGCATTGGCCAAATGTACTCTGATCGAAGGTGACCCTACACAGAAGTTCATCGGAAAGGTGAGGTATCGATGGATAGATATATGAAGGTTCAATTTTTCCAAGGTGTTTGATAGAACAAGGGGTTGTTTTTCATCCTCATGCCAACTGCGGCTCTCGTTTAGCGCCACTTTCTTGCGAAATGATCTTGCCATTAATGCTGTTTTGTTTAGAGAGGCGCGCGTTCTTTAAACCCTGCAAAAAATGAAATGCATATTATAGACACACACACATAAATTATTTTTAAATTTGTAATGGTGAATACTATCAAATTTCAGAAAGTCTTTGATGATATTATTATGTATGTGTTTTTATGGTAGACTCACACTTTTCGCCCAACACTCACACTTCTCGCTAGGATAGGGCGGATAGGGCATTACATTGATTCTTCCCATCAGAGGGCGAGAGAGCGGAAAGTGTGAATCTCCCATGTAATTGTTTGGCGAGAAAGTCTAACTATCAGGCCAAGTACTATGGAAAAGTCAGTTTTTGCCGCCGACGAGTTACAGTTTCGCCACCCTTACTTTAACATGGGATTCTCATAAGAACTGGCGAGATGTGTATAACCTGACGGAAACTGTAACTTTACGATATATATTATAATATCGATATCCAAAATGTTGCAATACATACATTATTTCTGTACATAAGTCTGAAAAGTATAATATAGAAAAGTCTAACCTATAGGAGTTAGAGTAATATGGATGGACAAAATTTTATTATATATTGGAAGAATTACACTTTTCGCCGCAGACTTAGTTTTCACCACCCTTACTTTTATATATGGGATTCTCATAAGAACTGGCGAGATGTGTAACCAGGCAGAAACTGTAACTTAACCATATAATATAATCTCGATTTTACCAGAATTTTAGACACCTCTAGGATGATTGATTGCTCAAACTAACAATAAGTAAGATATTATGACGTACCATGCCTTCTACATAATACTCGACTTCTACTATGGTAAAGTTACAGTTTCTGTCGGGTTAAACATCTCGCCAGTTCTTATGAGAATCCCGCATGTTTAAGTAGGGGTGGCAAAAACTGTAACTTAGCGGCGAAAACTACTGTAACTTTTCCATACACACTCTCACTCCTTTCTCCTCCTCCACATATGTATATCATGCACTCAACCTAACTAACAACAACTATGTAATATGACAATAAGCTCTGGTCGCTCTGGTGCAAAAGTGATGCGTGATGCATTTTTTTGCATTACCCATTACCGTACCTGATAAGGAGCACGTGAGCACGACGCGACGTGACCTGGACGTGACTGACTGGTTGACAATGAACTGAACTCTGGGTGGAACTCCCACTACTGCACACTGCACTCGACTGCACTTAGTGAGTGCACTGCTGCTAACCTAACCGCTGCTAACAAACTCAGTCACTTCAGTCAGTTTCAGTTCAAGTTCAGCGTTCGCTGGGAGTTCGGGACGGAAGTTGATTATGGTCAACAGATGCTCATATTTTAGTACTCCCGGAATCTTCCAAGAATTCCTGGTGTCAGGACTGCCAGGAGAAAAATTGCTTACTACTTAATATTGTTAGAGAGAGTCACGGCGGGACGGGAGCGGGGGATATTTTTGTCGGGAGCTGAATTTCCCAGAATCGCAGAGTCAAATTTTATATTCGCAACTCACTTTCATTTTTTCTAAAATGTTTCAAGATTGTTGTGAGGGGTGTTTCTTTTTTGTTTGGCATTTTTTACGGCATTTGATAACTTTATTTACGGTCCCAAGCTCAATTTGCGAAGTTAATTAGGCTGTAAAATGGTAAAATGTACCTTTTTAATATCATTCTCGCTTTACTAAAAATTTCACATAATTTTCGATCATTATTGATGGTTTTGTCCGCTCCTGTCGTTCTCGCAATTACAAAGTCGGGAGTCCCTGCATGATTTAATGGAAATTTTTCTTTAGTATACATTATCTCACATATTATACAAAAATCGAATTTTATAACGTAAACGGTTAACGTGGCCAAGTCTTAAATGGCCTTCATGAACATTTAAACTTCCAACCCGAAGTATAGTATTCAATTTCAACACGGAATATTAATATAGTAAGTTTGTATTTGTAAAGATGCGCCGAGCTTAGAATAAATTTACCATCGTTCACGGTGTCTACTTTTAATTTTTATAAATTTTTGCAGTAAAAAGAAAACGGGAGGAATCGGGAAATAAGAATCGGGAGAATTCCCGGGAAAGATATTTCATAAAGGGCGCCACCTGGAAATTTCGGTAAAAGGAAATATTTTCGGGAGCGGAGACTCTGGGAGAAAGAAATAAAGAACCCCAGAAGAACGCACTAATTCTAGCCGCTTTAGAGCGCTGTTCAGTCCAAAAAGAGAGAGGCCAAGTAGCACGGCCAGTACGTCAGACTTGATTCAATGGCGCGTGCATCGTGCAAAGCATGGGTTAAAATTGTATTATTTTGACGTATGAAGCATAAACCTTAGTGCCCTTAATTAGTGATTAAACCTAGAACTATATAATATATCATAATATGTCTCTTCATAACGTTCCTCCTGCTTGTGCATAAAGGCAAAAATGGATCACTTAAGTGTCACGCCGCGCAACCACGTGGATCTCTGGTTTCAAGGTATTTGGCTCGGCACAAAAGAATAAGGTGCCAAAAATGTTATCTAAACGTGGGCTATATTGGCCACAATTAGCTATAGACGACTAGACGTCAGCAATCGTCATTGTTATAGTCCCCAGATAGCAGAGAGGTAGCCAGTTGAAGACCAACACGCGCGCGCGACACTTAATCGCACTAATCTGTGCTGTTTCCATAAGAGGTGAACCCGCCGATAGTTCAAAAGCTCTACCCGCGCTCTGTAATTAAGGCATTATGCGAGAAACAAAAACCATTCATGATCTCAAAGAAGAGATGAAAGATTTTTTTGAAAATGGTAAGAGTTTTATAAATTGGAAAGTCTTTAAACATTTTTTATATTAAATATATGTCTCTACAGCGTTTACTTTAAATGGTCATTTTCGCAGAAAATGTTTTTAGTTTTCATAGTCATAACTTAAACTTAAAAAAATTGTGATGGTAGTATTTATTTTTTAATTATTTTGTCTCTTACTCGAATAAACCTACCATTCAACTTTTGCAGACAATTGGCGAGGTGCTATTAACTACTTGTGCGATGGTGAGCATAAGCCTTTGCTTCTTTGGCCGCGTCCTACGAATGCATCAATTGACTTCATCGACAACCACTTGAAAAGGCACAAAATAAGCAAGCTAGTCAGCTTGGGTTGCGGGACCGGTTTGTTTGAATGGATCATCAAAACTGCTATTAGAGGTAATTTTCATTTTTTAAAAGCCGATATAATTAAAAAAGGATGTGCCGCGTATAATGAACAATTTCTTCATAAATATATTTAAATTTAATTGTTGACATTTTGTGATAGAATCAATACAGCGCAATCAGTTTTTCACTTTCCCCCCAAAAAATAACGCAAGTTAAAAAATTGATTAAATATTGGTATATTTGTTGTAAACGGGGTTGCATTTGCTTACCACCCGGTATTTTCACTATTGATTTTTAACGGTTTTTACCACTCAATTTATATTAATTTCTTGCGCAAGAAATGAATTTATTCCATATTAATTTCCCTGTGAAAATATAAAATTTGTGGTCGGAGTCGTTAAGATTTCCACCACTCTGCAGATTTTTCTTTTAAATCGCCATTTTGCTACCTCAATTTCTTCAAAAATTTCTCTCTGACAATTTTCAAGCCGAGGTCAATGAGCTAATAATCAGAAAATTATTGAAATCTGAGGTGAAAACATTGCCTGCAAGGAACTAGTTTAAAAAACACTGCACTACATTTTTTTCAAATGTGAGTTTTTTGCAACCCTGGTTGTAAACTCAGGACTCATTTTGAGTGCAAAGTGATGATAAGTCGTTTTTCTATTAAAATAAAATTGGGCTTTTTTGATTAGAACAGAAGTGCCAAAAATAGTGCGATGCATCATCTAGCTTTCATGTGAAATCAACTATTACAAAATACGGAGCTTAAATTTTTCCTATCCTTGGTATTACCAGCCATATAAGTATATATCAAATGAAGAATTAAGTTATTATAGGCTTTTTAATATAAATTTTGTAGGATTGACTGTTCTTGGTGTCGAGGTAGACAAAGATTGGTGGACTTCAGCATATGCTCCACCAGTTTTTCACCAATTAAACTATCCAGACGACCATGAAGTGAAAGAAGCGTTGTCAAGTGAATCAACAGCTCTATTATTTTGCTATTTTAATTGCGAGCCCGCGTGGAGGCAATATTTGACCGAGTTTAAGGGAACAATTGTGTTTGTGTGTGGCCCAGTTGAGGGAAGTGGGACACACAGCAATCCGCAGCCATTTCAGCCCCTCACGCCAGAATGGACGCTCATCGATGGAATGAAAATGGAAAATTCACATGACGCTGTAGCCCTTTATGTCAAAGTTTGATATGCTAAATAAAGGTAAACGACGAGATTTACAATAGCGCTTAACCCCATATTTATTTCCACAAACGAAGGAATACCAATAATTCTTGTACGAAAAAGGCCATGTTTAAAAAAGATGGACAAAACTCTTTAGTACAAAATTTTGGAGCAAACTGAACATGATTATCTAGTGTACTGATTAAAAACATAATGCCACTTAACGTGAAAATTAACTTCGCTGTACTGATCACTTTAAAATATCAAGAATAATTAAATATTCTTATTTTAAGTGTAACGCAAAGCTATATCTTGAACAAGTGGATTTTGTATAGGAACAGAAGACAACCAATACAGCTGCATAGAAATCAAGGGGGTTGTTGTGGAACCCTTTACATCATCAGTCAACATTATTTATCACTTAGTAGATGGAAATGGGATTATTTAATTCAAATTAAAATACATTGATTTTGGTATTGTGCAAGTCAGTGAATTCCCAAGTGAAGATATCATGCACCTGACTGAAAATAACTTGATCAGCTACTAATTACCAACATCGCAACAATAATAAATTAGAACAAAAGACTAATTACATAGAAAATAGAGAAGTTGCAGCAAAAGACTGAATTTAGGTCTGCAGCTGTGAATTTAATGTGTGCTCATTTTCACAACCTGATGAAAATGCATCTTGGCATATTTTCAAAAGTCAATTGGTTAGGAACTGAAGGCCAAACACCATGTTGAACAGTAACTTTTCAGCTTGCATCTTTATCAAGTTCACCGCCAGCTGCTTCCTCCTCTTCATCCTCTTCTAGTTCAGGCATTGGGAACCGCAAAATTGCTGCAACTCCAGTTAACAGAGCCAGCTCTAGAGTTGCGAAAATTAAATAAATTTTTTAATTTCAAAATACCACTCACGTTCACCAGACACATGCAAGCTGGAAAAAATTTTGACATCGCCTCCATTTTCTCGAATTGAATCAACCAGTGTCACGTATTTCTTCCTCTGAGCCACATCCTGGATTCTGAAATAAAAATCATAAGTTAAATAACCATCTAGATGTCTAGCCAGCAATTATGTTGTATTTTGGTGATATCCTTTACTCACCTAAACAAATTATCTGATATTAGCAAAGTTTCGATAGCCTGTGATGCATTAGCTTTCTCGACATGGGCTGGGCCATAGAAGGCACGGGCAGGATCCGTTTGCAAAATTGCATAAAACGCATCCAGAGCTTTTACTTCCCCAGCTGCTTTTGTATCTGCCATCTTTGCAACAACTGCAGGGTCCGCCAGAACCTCTGCAAATAGAAAATAATAGGCATTTTCATATCAAGACAACAACTTGCAACAAAATTTCGCATTAAGAGTGAGGCTCATTCTCCTTTATACAAAATATCAGTCAATAAACCAAGTAAATAAGCAGGGTCCTGTTTCAATAAGTGGGAAAATAAGTTTGAGAAAATAACCAATTAGTTTCAAAAATCCCTTTCGACAAGATGCGCTGGTTGCTACTTCTAGAATCATGAAAAGGACCCATTGATTGAGTCATGATTAAATAATTATGAATTCCCCATATCCTATTGAGTAATAACTAAACCGAAAAAATACAGTTAAATAATCCACGTTCACAAACCTCTTAGAGAATGCTTGAATCCACTTGAGGCGTGCACAAGAAGGAACTTTGATCGGTTGTCGATGAGAACTTTGTTGTCAGTTTTTGATGCCTGCTGAACTAGATACTCCATAAATTGGTCCTTGACAAATCCAGGGCTAGCAATAAGAACGCATTTGACGACATCAAAATTGACATGGCGAATTATGGACTGAAGCACACTTTCAAAAAACCTCTGCATGCCCTGAAAATAAGAAAATCTTAAAATAGCGTCGCATCTTAGTTTGTTTTGTTGATGGATGCCAATGAAGGCAAAGGCACAATAATATGCCGTTATCAAAATTTTTCAGAAGCAATTTCAATTGAAAAATCTTAGTTTGTTCCAATATTTATCAAATGTAAGATATCATTGCAAGGTGAAAAAGTTAACTAAAGAAAGACGTTACCATAATATCTGTCAAACAGCCTGCCCTTTACCCCCACCAATTTAGAAAGTTAATAGCACTTCCGGTTCCTGCATTTGATCCTATTTTATAAATTAATTTGTTTTAAAATTTTAGGCGGAAAGAGATATCAGATTTTGTTGAGTAAAAGGCCGATTAAGTAATAAAATAATTTAAAATTTTCCCAAAGCAATCAGCTAGAAGGTATCAACAGTGTCATTTAAAATATCACTCAAGGATTTTTTAACTTATAGTGAGTTTGTGCCATGAAATAGGGCTGAAGTTGGCAGCCAATAAAATTAGGCATATATCATTGTATAAAACAGCAAATTTTTAATGAGAAATATCCCGTTCTTTCTTAAAGGGTTTGAGAGTGTATTAGTGTATTAGTCAAATAAAAGGCTTTTCTAGTAAAATGCACATTATCAGGATGGACTTGGAATCAGAGTGTTTAGGGTCTGTTCCCATTTAGATTGATCTCAAAATTGAAAACTCAAAATTCTTACAGTAATTATGGGGGAAATTATTTATGAATCAACTTTTTCTAAACCCAGCATGAGTATCTAGGAATTATTTGCAATGAGACAAACAGAATGTCAAACTAACCTTTTCGTGTTGTTGGGCGTGACCTTTTCTTTTCCGAGGTATCGCTTGCTCAATTTTAGCTCTAACAATTGTCATACTAGATGTAACCAAACATATATTAGCTAGTCCTTCCTGCATGACAACTGCAGCAACGTCAGCATGCTTAAGAAAAGAATAATTAATTATGGGTTGCTGGGGGTATTTTTGTAGATTAAGACGGTACTTGGGTTGGATCGCATGCTTGATCAACTCGCTCTAGAGAAATGGAGTCCCACTCTTCCTTTGTTAACGTAAATTTTCTATTAACCTCCAAGTCAATAGTATGATATGCACCCATCTGGAAACAAAAGCTTTACATTTAAACTTTTAGGATGAAGAGAATTCCTTACCTTCACATACTGATTCTCCTCGATATTTCTACCCTTAAGTCTGAGCATGCATGCCTGCGTATCAAAGTCAATTGATTCCACAGCAATGGTAAGGGTAGTTCGAATTTTGCTACTAGTTGACGATCCGGTGGCTGTTTGATTTTGAACTTTCCTAAGAGATGAATAAATAAATTTTATTTAAATGATGAGAAATTCGTAGGTTAACAAAAGTATCATATTGTAAATACCTGACAGTCGAAGCTCTAACACTGTCACCCTCGCAGATCAAATTGAAGGCGTGCCACATGTCCTCTGGCTCGTCAGGGATAAGGGAAACATGCCTGAAATCAAGAAAAATGTATTATTGTAGAAAAATGATGAAAAATTAAAATAGATACCCTTTTCCATCCTTATCAATGAATTTTCCTGTCAACTTCATTGTGTCGGGTTGGTCGTGGAGAGGAATCTTCAAGCAACACAAACCAAAGCAGCGTTAAGATTTGTCGACACTGATGCAATTCATTGGAAATATTTGCAAATATCAAAATTTGGAGTAAATTGTGGACATGTTCGAGAGGGATTGAAAGTGTCAGCACAAATTGACTGAGGGCATTTCTTGCTGGGAAAGCTGAAATTATTTTCCCATGTTGTTTTTAACTACAACTCGACGTTTGTCAGGTGGTCTAGTGGTCTGGTCTGGTGTCTGATCTGGTGGTCTTCATGTGGGCCACCGCTACCAACTAAATAATAAATATTGCGATCATTGGCAACAACTTATGATTGTAATTCGTTAATATGTAATATTATCAGATATTTTAAGTACTATTAAACTATTTTGAATAAGCATTTAGAGTGAGTTTTTATTGAAAGTGACAAAATTTTATGTTTAAATAATACTGTTTTAGTTGGTACTTCTGAAAAAATAACCAAATAATACGTTACTATCCCTAAACAAAAGAAAATCAGTTTGCGCCTGCCTATAGTCTCAAGTCAAAAATTTTAACTTGTGTTCGTACATACATGAGTGTTTTCGGACTTATCTGTGCAATAATTAGGGACATCCTGTGAGTACCGAGTGCTAATTGGAAATCTCGAAAATAATCATTTCTGTAAATTGCCTTGTCATTTATTTTGTTTGGGCTATTTTTGACTGTCCTAATAAATTCTAGCGCCCATGTTAATTTTTTCCTTTAGGTTTTTTATCGGAATTCCTTGCAAAAAGTTATTAAATTTGGGCTCTATTAAAAATTGGCACTGGTTAGGATAAAATTATTAACTTAGATCTTTTCTTAATTATTTCGTCATGTTGTCAAGTCTATTGAATTGATATGGGCCACTGTTGAGCACCTCTCAAAAGCGCGAAATTAGAGTTGATGTCATTGGAGAACTGCATTGTAGTGGCATTCTACTCACTCAGGGTGCTCGGCAGGTGCAATCAAGCAAATCTCCCCGTGAGAGGTCGCAGAACTTGAATTCCTTAACCGTAAACGCGTTATTGTTTGATATCCAGTGCTTAGCAAGCTGTGGAGAACAGCACAATAATAACAATAATTACATATTTGGATTTTTATCTCAATAATTGAGACTCCCCAATCGTCTGTCCCGAAAACAAGGATGTTAAACTGAAGGCACCTTCGATCGCGTCTGTCGAGCAACTGATTGGTGCTTATCCGCGATGGATCCATCAAACCCAGCGCCTCCAGAGGCGGCAGAACCGCCTCCTGCTGAGGCTACTCCCAGTCCCGTCCCCAGTGAGGCTATGACCGTCTCTTCGGAGAGCCTGCCGCCCCCGACAGCGCCGGTCTCCAAGCTGAAACCACCGAGCAAAATTGCCCGCCCAACCTCCGGATTGCCGAAACCGACCGCCAAGACTCCTGTGCCTCCGCAGGTCGCACCGCTCAAAGGTGCTGCCAGTTGCATACCATCAACGCCAGCAGCTACGCCAGCGAAGCTGAGTGAGTACAACATCAAGTTTGTCATAAATGTTTTAATTTTATTATATAAAACGAGTATTTTTTATATCAATAATGCGTTCGACAAGAAAAGACATGGAAACCTGCAGTGTTGACTCGCACTTCATCACTCTTCCCTTTTTTTCAAAATAAATTCCTAATTTGAAGGGTATCTTCTTGAAAATACTACGTTTCTTTCAAACTTATCTCGGGCAGTTTTGGAATAAACAGGATAATGGCCATTTCAATTAATTTTCTGATAATTTGAACAGTGAGTGAAACGCGGCGGCTATAGGGATTGTTTACTATAGAACCAAGATTTTTACTTTTTTTCTTCCAAAAATCACATTAATGAAATTGTTATCAAGGTACCCCTACAACCAAAATTCTCAACACACAAACGTGATAAAGTAAAAACTATTTCTGGTGAATTCATCACATTGCACCTGAAATAGAAAACATCTTATTGTGCTATACTTTTGTTTATATTTTTACAATTGATTTAATTTCACGGAAAGATAAAAATGAAGACCTTGAGAAGATTTTCAAATCCCTTTGGAATCTATAGTCTCTTACTCAAATTTCAAAGAATTTAAAGCAGCGACTGATCTATTCCTTAATGATATCATTTAGCATGAATATCAAAATATCTATCACGATATCTATCTCCAAACATGGAGAGAATTAAACATAAACTATTATTATTTGATGTTTATTCTTGCATACGTCTCGCTTAAACTATTTACGGAAAAGAAAAACGATAAAAATCTGCTAGTTTTTGAATCAACAACGGTAAAAAGCTAATTCCACCAATATTTTGTATTCCCTGCTATAGATTTAAAGATTGGCTTTGTCGAGCTAAAAAATGTGTCACTGGTGTTTTCCATGGATGAGTTAAGCAGTTAATTTAAAATACAAATATCTCGGAAATTTTGTCGAATTTAAGTAAATAAAAATTTTATGTTTAGCTAGAAAGGCATCATTCATTATAATGTTGAAAGGCTCTCAAAGTCAAGGTGATCTGAGCCTGCCGACACCTGAATCGCGAGGCGGCGCACTTTGAAGAACCGTCTGTATTTCACTCATGTACTCAGGAGGTGTCTCATTACTTGTGCTCTTTCACATAGAGTGCACGTTTCATAAATACGCCTTCCTCGATTTAATGTTTGTTCCTCTTCTGTCAGGTGTCAATCCAATCACAGCCGTTCAATAATACTGCTCGATCTGCGACCGCACAAAACAGCAACACGTGTTTACTTTAGTACTTATTGAGGTAGAAGGATGCTAGTGTCTGATATTTCATTATTATATGATCGTGCAAGGAAAACCATAAACGACACCACTCTACTGCGGCCGGCCGATATACCCGTTTGAAAAATTACTCTGTTCAGAAGATATTCATTCCAACCCTCTTTCAAACAATATTTTCTTTGGATTTCCATACAGCATTCGGTGAATATATTTTGAAAGGCACGAAGAAGTATGTATGTATTTGGAAATGTTTAAACACTGACTCGTCAATCTAACCATACAACTTCCAACTTTTACCTCACAATCAGAAATTTCAGGAATTTCAATCAGGATTTCAGTATTATTGAAATTGTAAAATATAAATTTTAATCATTAACCTACGCAGCTTTAAAATGCATATTATGTTTCTTAATGTCACATAACTTAATGCCGTTGTTTTTAAAACTGTTTTGAAGTTGTTAACGTGATTCTCTTGAAATAAGTTAATTTAATTGTTTAAGACAAATAAATAAATACACGCTCAGGTGTAATCCCCCACACAGTAGAACCATTCAGTTTTTCTCAATTAATTAATTAAAATGCAAATAAATATCAAATTTTTTCTGAACCAAAATTAAGATAAACATAATAATAAATCGTGATGTGAGATAGAATCGTGCACTCAATTTTCTGTTGTTGTTGTGTAGATAGATACAGCGTTACCTAAAAATAATCAATAATACAATTATTGTTGTTTAAATTTAAATTAGACAATTTAGCAAGCATGAAGATTTCCTTAAACAAAAATATTTTATATCGCTGTTGAATATTTTTGTCTGAATAATCTCCAATTTCCCCTGTCACTTATATATAAAGAGCGATTAAAAAGTAAATTAAAACAAGACAAGCTTTTGTAATGAACTGCCAATACTTTTATTCATAGGAGAACCATATTAAAACCTATGATAACCTGTTACATCTATTTGGTTTGGAATATACGAACAATTATTTAAACGCAGAGGCTGCACCGTTGATGCTTTTATTATTCACTTATTTATGATGGGCGCTGCGCGAGGTAGAAATACGCAGAATATTCCGAGTTGCTCTTCTCATGCCATTATTTGTTTGACGAAAGGGCGGTGCAAACTTTACCATTTAGGACTGCACTGTTGGCGTATCAAAGATAAATGAATGCAGCCAACCTCAATCTTGGTGTGACCCTGCAGAAGGTGAAGCACGCTCATACCTTTGATTCAACTGATCTCCCTCAACAACAAATCGCGACTCAATTAACAATTTAATACATATTACTTTTTATCATGTCCGCAACTATGGAAGTGGTTTTAAATTAAAGTTTGCTGTTATACTTGATTCCTTTTTTCTATCAAGTGAACATTATTTTGAAAGTGGGTAAAATATAGCTAGTTTCATCTTTAATGAAACTAAACAATATATGCATAGTAAAAGTGGTTCACGTCTAGCTCAAAACTTTAAATTGAATTAAAATGAGAAAACAGAATAATAAAATCCGAGGACAGTGATTATACCCTAATTATGTTTTTAAATTGTAAACAAATTGCTATTCAATAATTTTTCTAGCATAATTTTACTTAAATTGTCGTGACAGAAAAATACCCATTATATAATAAACCTACATCAGGACTCGTAAGGTCATGCAAGAATTGCGAATTGTGAGCGAAACGTGGACACAAAATATTTATTTCTTGGAAGAAAACTAAAATTCAAATCTTGTTTTTTATCAATACCTTTTAACTGTCATTTTCGCTCAATTTAATATCTGATAAAAATATTAAGGTGTTATATATGAAATCTGGAAAAATGCCAAAACTATATGATCAAAAATTCACATTGATTTTTTCATTATTTGCCAATCAATGAGGTACTTTTTACCCGCAAACCATTTTAGCCTTGATAGTGTTTTGATTTTTTTACCGGTCTATGAAAGATATCTCCCAAACACCACAAGGGCGTGAAGTTTTTCTGACATTTCACTTTATTTTTTGTTATCATCTTTCTATTTATTTTTACCAAGCAAACTTACTATCTTCTTTTAATGCTTTGATACACTTATGCGGCAAATATAAACTATTTCTTTTTATTACTGTTACAAATTCACTTTTTTCTTATACTCCTGATATGTACTTAATATTTGTTAATCCGTGTTAATCATACTTCCCATCTGACTAAACTTGTGTAAAGTTTGATTAATTTATGTTTAAACTGATCTAATTTTTACCCCTCAACATGCAATTCATCTCAAATTTTATATACTTGGCAAACCATGTTCATGCCACAGTAAAAGTAATTTAAAAATCCCAGACAGTCAAAATTACAATCTATAATTAGTGTGCAAAATCTCTTGTCCACTCAATTCGTCATGTAACCGAGCAGGTGCTAAATACACGATGACATAGCTGATTCCTCTGCTAATTAATGATTCTGTTAACACAATCGTTAATCGCTTTCCTCGTTTAAATAAATAATGATTAAACAGCGCTGACATTGAATCCGGTTGTAAATTATCCGTTGTTGTCAGCAGCACCAGTTTTTTTTGCAGCTCTAAATCACTTATGCAATAAAGTGTAAGCCAAGGGACGTTGCTCGTCACATTAATTCACCAGTCAGGGACAATGCCCGGCTGCATTTTCTCGCGTGCATGCCAAGAGTGGAGAGCATGCTGGCCGTCACTGCTCAGGTCGAACGACCTGCTGACCACCCAAGGCTTGCGGTTCGATTCAGTTGGTAAACGGCACATATCGAATCTGATCTGCTGCTTCTTTCGCCTGTTTGCTTCAATCACTGCTAATCCGCCCCTGTGACGATGACTTTTGCCGCCCAAGTATGAAAAAATCGCACGTGAATCATCTCCCCGACCTGAATGTGGAAAACACCTAGCTCCTTTTTTGGTAGTTTGAATGTGGTCGGCGCACATTTTATGGGATATGCAATTTGCGCAGAAAAATTATGTTTTATTCTCTTAGGGTTTAAGTATGCCAATCCAAATAGCAAATATTTAATATCTAGAGCCTATGTCTAGCTATGTGACTAGTTTCGGTTACATCTGAATTTTAAACTTATTCTCAAACCGATAATTTAATCAATAATTCAGGTGCATATTACACAAATTTGAAGCGATCGAATAGGAACCCACACAGCCATTTTTGCTGCTTTAAAAAAGTTGACATTATTTATTGGACTATAATGCTGATGAGAAGCCATTTTTTGTACTTTCAAAAGCGCGGACTTTTCCGAAAATAAAAGCCTAAAATTCACAACGCAACATCTGATCAAAATCAAGTTAAATCATGAGAATTTAATGTTAAAAATCACACTCATTATATTCTTACCAAGCAAAACGTTTTAATGAGGCTCCATTAAAAATTCCCCCTTCCCGTTGCCCACAGCTTGCAGACGTAATTATTGTAAAGAAGAAAGAAGGTTTTCTGAAAGAAAATTTTCAAGTGTTAAAAAGTTCCAAAAATTTAACACTTCATGAATGCACTACCAGTGGCTTAAAGAAGGTTCTCAAGTGCGTGAAAATAGTCTTAATGGACCATTCACGACGTTTACTGGGACAATCGCGCCGCAGACCGCGGAATGCAAGCCAAACACAAATCAAGCAGAGCATAATAACACGTCAATCGCTTTTCATCCTCTTCATTTTAACGTTATGCAATTTTCCGTGTGTTGCTGCGGCGAAGTGTTGCAAAAACTTTGATTTTCGCTGCAACAAGTAGTACTACGGATGAATCACAAAGCGACTCCCTTTTTCTTTGCGCTCCTGCTCCGTGCAGGCGTTAATAATGGAAGTCGGCAGGAGAGGGAAGGGCTAAGATGTGTAGCGCGCACGCAGAGGCGCTAATCACATCCTTCGGTCGAGAGTTCGAGAGGCAGTCCGCAAGAAGCCTCCGAATTGAAAACACTTGCTCCTCCAGACGCAATGTCCTCATATTACAGAAGGACAGGTAACTATTCTCACGGTTTGATTTTCCCAGTCTGACTTATCTTCAGCATTTATTTCTTAATCTAACTAACCTAATGACAAAAACATGAAAAACATCATTGTTATAATTTGCTATCGTGGTAAAAAATATTTGATTTTTCTTCTCTAACATAAGCACCTTAAGTCCGGAATATTAACTTTATTGTTATATTAACTTCAATCCAGGTGCGAAATGATTAAGTTCCATCCAAATTTTACTTACTTAATTACGTTAGTACTTAATTTGACACTATATATCTTTTTAATTAAGCAAGAGAGCTTCAAAATAACATTAAAAACACATTTAAGTGTTTATTTGTATTATCTCTGCTTTTCCTTCCATCATCTACTTAGTAAAATAGAGCAAAGGTCATTCTACAGAATTCTATGGAAGATTTTTTTTTGGTTCAAAAGGTTTCTGAAAGCGTGCTTAACTGATAAAAATTCAATAGCCTTTTTAAATTGTCTGTTTCCCTACCATACTTTTTAATGTGGTTTTCTATATTCTAAATCATCTAAATTACAAAGTGGTAATATATTCAGTAGCATAAGCTTAAAACTACCATCTCATTACCTCACACAAACGCGCGCCGATCACCGATCTGTTTATATCATTGTGCCTAGTTTAGGCGTGTTTCTTGCGCGACGCTGCCGACTGACTTCGCGTCCTGGCCATTTTAGGCGACTTTTACGACTCAACTCAGTCTCTCCATTAAACAAGGCGCGTTTTTTTGCCGCCGTCTTTCAAAACGAAGTGCTCTCACTCGAAATGTTTTAATCGCGTCATTTTCATGCGATTAATCTCCTTCCGCGACGGATGTCCCAAATTTTTGTGCTAAAACAGCCGAGATCGCTGTCGTCCGCGGAAAAAATCTACGTCTTAAAATGTAAAAAAATATTACTCCACCCTTTCCTCGAGATGTTTTATGCGCGTGGAATTGTGTCGTTGACACGTAAAAATATATTTTTTATGCGTGGTCTTTGTGCTTGCTGATGGAGATCTTGCCACGCGTAATTCAAGTGTATTGTTTGCAGGTGGTTTAACGCGTGAATAATGTCGCAGCACGTTGAGGAAAGTTTGCATAATCAAACGTAATATGCGTCGCTCGTACCTTGAAAAAAACGTAGCTCAGATTCAAGTGTCAATATTTACACGTACGTCATGTTTTATGGACTGAAATTTGGCGCTGATAAATTTAAACAAAATAATTGAATCCGTTATCCCTCTTTAATAATCGTTTAATTTGTAAAAACGGAAATTTTTTATTTTGATAAATAGGCTAATACACAGTGTATTATACTACTCGATTTATCAGCTGTATTTTAACAATCCATAAAATTTTCATGCATTATGCAGCAATGAAATTTTTCTCCCAGAATGCAATCATGCATCCATTGTTCTCATTTTATAAGGAGCAAGTAGTGGTTGAAAATTTGCTTGCAACCCACGTGACGGTGAAAACTAAAATTTTGCATGCTCTTGAATTTTAAACACATCATTGTGTTTTACCTGAATCGTGAGCTAATCAGCATGGAGCATAGCTCGTTAAATTGGTCATCAGCCTTTTTTGTTTCATTGCTTTGTTTGTGAGCAAACACACGCGGCTTTTCCTTAAAAGTGGCAGTGACGAATCAAATACCACTCGTCATAAAAATATCCTTTTGTGGGATTATCCGGCTCACACGCGCACTTTTGCGCTACTTCGTGGAACACAACGAGCTGCCTGTCGACGCGTATTTTATGTGAGCTAAAAGCGCGGATTGAATAATGGTCTGAAGAGAGCGCCCATGCATTAAAACGTCGGTTATTAACCCTTTTAAGGATTACGGTCTAAATTGTAGCTTGAAAGAAATTAAAATTACACGTCTGGCCTCTGTAGCACTTCATATTGAATTTTTAATTTCGTGAAATTTGGGCATGTTGTATTTTACTAAAATGTCTTATAGAACACCTGATATAATTTTTCCCAATTTAATCTTTTCATTTTTTATTACTTATATCTTGTCTGTTATACACTTTTAGTGTTTAGTAAAGCTTTCATTCATAAATTTTTAAAAATAGTGCAGCGCATTCCACAGTAGTCAACGCAGTAGTTGACAAATGGGTATACAACCACACAATTGCTTCCGTGGGCCGACAAAATCCACCTTGCTTGTCAAACATTTGATAATCCGCGTTGAAAAATCAACACAATAAATTACTTGACTTGGACACCCACCAAAATCGATATCACCGCTTTACGCGCAATGTAGGACGGGAATCAATCCCACGCCCATTTTCGAAATTGTTTTCGCGCGACTTCCGTTAAACAGAAACGCGGCCATTGAGTAAGAACTAAAAAAAATATATCTGCAAGTCGCAATTCGATCGCCTCTCGTGGGGTTTTTCGTGCGCAAATTAATTCCCAAGCAGGTTCTGCTTGTTAGAATAGACGCTGTTCTTTGCGGTTAGTCTGCTGAATTAATTACAAATTCGTCTTATAATGTTGAGCCATAGGGTTGCCAGCAAACCCAAATGATGTCATGGAGCATTCTCCGCTTCAGAGCCAGATTTACTTCATTTACCGGCAAGACAACCTGGCTAACCAACACTTAACTTGCGTATAATTTTGGGATTAATTTTCGATTCATCGCCGGTGACTCGGCACTTTGGTGAATAATATTGCACTGCGATTTGCATTAGCATAACTCAGCAACATGCTAATTTGACCCAAGATTCCGGATTCAATGACCTCTTACTTAATCAAGGTGGAATTTGTCTAATGAAGTGACAACGTGACCGATTTCCACTTGGAAATGGCAGCCGATTGAATTGGATTTTTAATTAATGGATGTGTTCACACCTTCGATTGTGGTGTTTTGCTTGACTAGATGCTTAGGAAATAGGCAAGATTCGCACGATACTCCTCTGCGATTTCAAGCTAGTAGTAGCTTTTCCCTGAAAGAAACAAGTTTATTATGCAAAATGCTCAACGCCTCTATATCTATCTGTCTTGGCGGAATCGTGCTGAATCCTTAGCTCTGGAATTAACTGCAACTTATCATTATCAACGCCCACAGACTAATTCAAAGCTTTTGATATTTCCATGTGCCGTTGGAATAATTATTGCCTTTCCTCTGATGCACTGAAAGTTGCCTTGGCAAGTTATCAAAGGAAAACCTTGTGATGGACTGTCGACCAGTTAGAAACTCGTGTCTTCAGCTCACCTAATTTTCTGGAAACCAAACAGGATTTTCAGTTAATTTTTGCCACTTCATTTAAAATGACAAGACACACCATCAAGTGTGTGACATCCTTTTGCATTTACCGCTGCTCTCGTTATCTTGCTAAGTGAGTGTTTGAGTCGTAAACGCTGTGACTGGTGTGAGAGTCGTTAATTGTTTCGTTTAATTGCAATTGCTGAAAAGCAACATTTCGACTTGCTTCCAGCTCCCTGATATTATGTTAATAGCGTCGTTTCGCGACCTTCTCAAGTCTCACGGGAAAGAATTGGAGAAACAACGAAGCAGAAGCTGTCGTTGCGCAAGCTATAACAAGTTTCGCAAGCATAGAAAAATCTTGTAATCGAGGAGGAATGCATCTAAAAAGGATTCCGACTCATCTTTCTTAGTAATACTTGTTGAGTCCCACAAATCAATAAAAATAAAAATCAATAAATAAAAATATATATTTTAAACGAATCAAAAAATGAAAACAACTGGAATACCCAGTCTCAAGTAAAATTTTTAAAACTCATAATTTTGAAACTAAAACTGCGAGACATCGAATATATTTTATTTTTATTTTGTACTGCTTCATTGAGCAGTGTAAAGAAACCTTTGGCCATGAGAAGTCGTTTGCGTCGTGAACTCTCTTGCTTATGCATGCGCGTATTGAGAGGAGTCTATTTATTATAAAGCACCCGATGCGTGATGTGCGCGTTGGCGAAATTTGATGGATGCTCTTTATAATTTGATCCATCCACCACACGAAAGTTGAACCGTGAAATTGTTAATTCGCCCAAACATTTGGAACGCCGTTAAATAAGCAAAGTCGATTTGTAGCACACCAGTAACGAGTAAGCGGCTATTTATTATCCGGCTCAAAAGCCAACACGACAAATTCCCCTGTGATGATAATCTTTCCCTTGTCATTATTGCCAATAAAATGAAGAGAAGTTCACTATTCGAATATTATGTGGGCGTACACTAAAAAAGTGCTCTGGTCGAGTGTTCGATATAATTAAGTTGGTGCCAGAAGCAAAAGGGCTCCTCCCTGACTCGTCTTTTTTTCTGTTCGTGCGTTCTCCTGATCATATTAAACGCAGAATTTAGTTCAAGTTTAAATTCATTCGGGTGACCGGGGCTTGAAGTTTATCCATTTAAAATCTTGTCTTTTCTTCAACGCCCTCATTGTGAAAATAAAATAACATTTTCATGACGCAAAATATTGACGTCCCCTTTTGTAAATTATGCTATAAATGTACTAGACATAAAAGACCTTGGCTTTGCTTTTCAAAACACCTGATAGAAACGAAATTTTGAGTGTGGGCGAAGTAGGAAAATAACTGCGTCAGCCAGACTCCACCTTAAGAGTCGCACTTACTACTTCCAACTGTTTCTTTCCTCAACACCTTGACGTAGATGCGTAAGCTTTTTGTTTTCGAACGCCTCCGCAATCACTTCTATTATTTGTCAGTGCTTTTTACGAGATGCGACTGACAGAATTGTCCTGTCACTGACCCGCTTACGATCTGGATGTGCAGTTTTGCCATTTTTTTAAGGAGAAAGTTTTCACTCAAGCCTTTATTGGACAGTTGCGTACAGAAGCGGCGAATTTGTTTGACACCATTTTAGGGGAATTTCTTTAAAATCATTATTATTTTAATTAGCTACATAATTTATCTCAATAAAAGGAGTTTAAGTTAGTAACAGAACAAATAATTTGCAGTTTAAAATCACTTTGCGAACTATTTGGAGCATCTTACGATTATGAAACGTTGTGTTTTTGTTGTAATCTACTTTTCAAACATTTTTCCAAAACAAAATTCAAATATTTTTAGGATGGAGTGCAAGTCAACGCCGACTGTTTTTGTCTCTTCTTAAATATTTATATTATCACGCTAGATATTCTACGGTTTAGTCGATACTTAGACGTTTTATTTTTAATCCAGCCAGTTTTATGGCTGCTCCATGAAGTCGTAGAAAACTTCCGAAATAGGATGAATAGACTGCAGTTCATAAAACTCAGCCACGCGCGCGTAGGTCGATCTTGCTTGCGACAGCGGATGGGCGCCTTTCGACTCCGTCATAAAGTGTCACCTTTTCCAACAAAGCCGACCATCCCAAAATTACTATCCTTCTCCAGTGAGAGAAATCTGGTAATTAAAACCGGCATCTGGCATCTCGCGTAATTGAAAGACGAAATCTTATCCTCGTGTTTAATTTCCCTCGGTCGCCCACGCGCCTCAAAAATAATTAACCACGTCGAGGAAATAAACCGTTGCTACCAAATTAGCGTCGACCTTGCGAAGATTTACGGCGCCAACAAGAAGGATCGCATGACCCATTCGCATGCTCACCAACAATAATTATTGCATCTCTTTATCTATCTGGCTATGGATTGCTGTCCTCCTTTCGACCTTTCGCCCTAAATGCACGCTGCTTGTTTATTCATTGCGCTCTTGCTCGCGATGCATGTGTTGCAGTGATCGCAGGTGACGTGACCTTTGGCAGGCCTGAGGACCTCTGCTCGAAAATGACACTCGCAGGTAAAGAACCTAACCCTGACCTTGCTTGTTGATGGCGTTCTATGAATTAACAATCAAATCGCTTACTTATCTTGGATTGGAATAATACATATCATTAATTTTGTCGCAGAAAGGCATTCTTTTGAAACAAACCGCGATCTTTTCAATAGTGAATTATTTCTCAATGGCATATGAAGCCAAATTGTTCAAGATATTACATTGCTTAAGAAACTCTTTTTAAATTAGAAATCGGGTCAAAAATGGAAGACAAAAAATGATTAATTAAGCATGGTTGCTATTTATGAACAATTTTTCTAGTCCATCTCTTCTTCCAGTTCATTTAAAAAGTTACAGTATCAATGGCTATTTCATTATTTGCTATTGAAACTCTGTAGTTACTAAACGACTTAGAAAGGCTGCAGACATCCTGTAGATAACGCCTAACACAGTTAGTTCTGTGGGTTGGCTCTCCGTAGCTACTACTGCAGCTTAGGCGTGTAATAAACTTGATATATCACAAATAAAAGCAATTAATGAATGAATCAACAATCGCCACTGCTTGTTATAATAATTACAATTCATCGCCCCCTCCCTCCTCTACTAATAAACCGACTTTGCAGCTCGAATAACACAATAACTTGGTGAACGGCCAACTCAACAGGTAGGTGCTCTACAAAAAGAGAGGCCACCACAATTTGCTCAAAAACGTACTTGGATAAAAAGTTGATATTATATTATGTTAGTTGGAAATTTAAAATTGAATATAATGCTAACTCATTTTTCTGTTAAATTCAAGATGGTGGAAAAGCACAAATTTTCAAGCCATTGCAGCTTAAAAATAATCAATAATATTTTTAAAAAAAAATAAAATAAATAGCAGGGTTACTGTCATAAATTAATCTTAAAATGATGATGGGTCAGTTGACTGAGAATTAACAATTTTTTTAATCAACAATCCAATTTTGTCTTGATTAAATTGTGGTGACCCATTAGGTCGTATGCTTTCATTATGGATAACAGGAGGCGAAAAAGGTTGCTCAACATTACAAATTATTCTGGTGGGTGGTTCCGCACTTTGAGATAAAATCTGTAAAGGTCGCTGATTATTAATTCAATTAAATTGTATGAAATCGATTGTATCGAGATAACTTGAAAAAGAATAATTCAATTACAACTTTTTTCTCGTTGTTTCCATCACAAAGGCGTGGTTTTTTTGCATGACTCTGTGCTTTTTGCTTCATTCACGCAAGATGAAATCGTAAATCACGTCGAGCACTCTTTCTTACTCATCGTGATTTTCTGTTTCGCCCTTTCGCCAAAGCAGATTTCCAGAGTAATTTATCCGTCGTACTTTTGTCTGCAATTATGCTAATGCTCGACTAAAAAGACATTTGTCATTGTGCCGAAAATTGTTTCGTGCCATTCGCCATCCATGATGGATATATGTAGCTCTGAATATGGTGAAGCAATTAAAAAATAATAACAAGCTGGAACGATGCAACAAACAGCATTTTATTTATTCTTATTACTCTTATTTAAAGCTATGATCACGTTTTATCAGTTTGATGAGACTTTGTTTTTAATATGATATCAGGGAGTCAAATTTGAAGCAATTAAATTATTTTATCCAGAAAATATGGCACCATATTTTATTCATAACTGTATATTTGTGGGCAAAAATTCTTGAAAATAATCTCTCTGGAAATCTTCCCTTTATACGGTGACGGTGTGTTGCTCTTGTTCTGTCAGTGTTTGTAATTTCGTGGCCTGTCCTGCGTGATTCAGACGTGGCTGAGGGTCATGAGGACGACTGCCTTTCGCACACATACGCCGACTTGATGATGCACGGGCGCCGTGGTAGCGATGATATCTTTGGCCGCCGCCGATCATCTAGTAAGCCGCCTTCTTCGGTTTATAGGGTTGCCAGAACTTTAAAGTGCTTAGGCATTTTTCCTACGAGGAAATCTGACCCAGAGATCGTGTCATTTGAATATTACAATTTTTAATTTAGTGTATTTTATCATCTGAGTCTGGTAATCCTAACCTGCTGCACCACAGCATTTTGTTTTTCCTGAGTGCACTCAATGGAATAGTCTTCTAAACTATCTAGAAATCGTATCTGTTAGTGTGTTTCCATGACTGCATGGCACGTTTAGGGTGACCAGGTGAAAAACCGCATCGAATTCGGATAATTTAAAACTGGAAAGACTGGTCACCCTAAGTAGGAGACCTTTTAGTTTCTATCCTTTTCTATTTGTGACTGTACAGACGGCAGCATCGAGTCTTGGGAACATGCAAGGCGCCTCAGCGAAGCTGGAGTAAGGAGAACCTCAGGTAACTACCATAATCCCTATGTCTTTGTATTATAATAATGAATAGTTTATACAAAATTAGCATGGTGTGTTTAGTTATAGAGATGATGTGTTTTGCATGTTTTGCACCAATCAATCACTTTCGAGATTTCCTAGGAAGATTGTGACACCACTCGTCAGTTGATGCGTCACTGCAGAAAATTGTTTTGAATGTTTCACACCTCCGCGTGAGGGAGTGAAGAAAAGGCAGCACTCCAGCACTCTGGAGAGTTCTCTTGTGCCCTTGTTGGGAATTGTACAAGCACGAAATATTATCTGCCTCAATGCAAACACACACACGCCGTGTTTTGTTTGAACTGAAATTATATAATTACAACGGCCACACCTTATTTGGCTAAACTCTTCCACTTGTTGTTTGTGGAATTATATTACTCATCACTGTAAAATAGCGGAATCTTAATTCCAGTATTTTATTTTTAAATTGCTGGATTTAAATAAGAAGCTCAAATATCATTCTAGTATATTGAACTTTCAAGTTTATGCAGTTGTTTTGCTTTCCTTGCGATATTTGATCAAATTTTGTTTCGAATAATTTCTTCGAAATATTCTGAAAATTAATCATTATAAATATCGTTGTCTTCATACAAAACCACTGCATTAAACTTCTTTTCATATAAACTGCCTCAAATTTTGCGACCCGCAATGCCAAAAATCCGTGCATTTCCGCAGATGCGAGCGTAGTGCTGACCGAAGACACTGACAGCTTTATCATTGGCAACCGAGTGTGGGTGGGCGGCACCAAGCCAGGCCTCATCGCCTTCATCGGAGAAACACAATTCGCCCCGGGAGAGTGGGCCGGCGTGGTGCTCGACGACCCCTCAGGTATCTTTACGTGTCCACTCGCAACGGGAAGAGCTCAAAATTATTTGACAGGCAAAAATGACGGCTCCGTGGGCGGAATCCGCTACTTCCAGTGCGAGCCTAAGAGAGGAGTCTTCTCGCGCCTCACCAGGCTGACAAGAGAGCCCCTCGAGGGTGCCGCCAGGGCCGAGGCCACCCCCACATATAGACGCACGTCAACTGTGTCGCCTACCGGCACCTCCCGCCGATCACCCACACCCTCCCTTGGTATGCCATGGAGGCCTTAATCACATTAACCACGGCGAACTCTCAAAATTGAACCTCGAGACTAATTTAATTGTTTGGCTTCCTTCAGACTTTATGAAACTGTGCATATTGAATTGAATTTATCGTATAATGATCTAAATATTCCGCGAGGACTGCTTTGCTGCACAAAATTTTCACCATAAAAATCGCCAAAACTTAAAAAGCGTCTTATACATATTGTTGCCAAACAGTTTTTCTTTGTTTATAGGTAATTTTTGTTTATGTAACTCTCAATAACACTGATCATGATCAGTTATATTTAATTCTGGAAATCAATTTCGTGAAGATCCTTCACAAGTCAGACCAATCGACGTATTTGATTAAAAATAAACAGGTTTGTAAATAAATTAAATTTATCTTGTGCATTCTCTTTAGATATTACTTATTGTATAGCTTCTTTATTGGATGCCAAACCTTAAGTTCTCAAAACAAATTGTAAAAAATGAAGAGTTGCAAATATTGAACAATCTGACCTAACGCTAATACTGTCGAGAGGATCAATTTTGAGCTATGCTTTGTAGTAGAAACAGTAGTGCTCTCGCGTCTAATGTCCCTGCACATGAAACTAACCATCAACAACTAATCCCGTGTCTAGATGGCAGCATGATTTCTACTGTTTCCAACGTCAACTTCCAAATCGGCGACAGGGTAATTGTCAAGTCACAGCAGGGCTCCAAACTGGGCCACCTCAGGTTCATGGGAACAACAGAATTTGCCACCGGAGAGTGGGCAGGCGTTGAACTGGACGAGCCGCTGGGCAAAAACGACGGTGCCGTTGGAGGGAAAAGGTTACTGAAACCTTTTATCTTTTTTATTTTGTGAAAACTAATTATCACAAATGATATTCAGATTGAGTTGTAATCTTCTTTATTTTGCAAGACGTTACATTTTTTAATAATTTAAATTATCTTTTCGTTATAATATTTTAAAAAGTACCTTTGTATAATAAACTGAACTTGTAAAATAACGCTCAATTTTTGTTTGTGTCAGATATTTCGAGTGTCGTGCCAAACACGGTCTGTTCGCACCGCTGCACAAAATCTCATTGTCCCCGTCAAGTAGACGGCTTTCGGCAGCCAACTGCATGGTGCACCGCGGCTCCACTTCATCCCAAGTTGCCGCTGCCAGTATTCGCAGACATAACTCACGTGAAAGTCTGACATCCAGCATCGCCTCCTCCAGGGTCTCAGCTACTCCCTCGGCAAGGGTAAAGCTCGGAATCAATTCTCTGGGCTCTCCTCCAAAGGTATGAGTGTCTGCACCAGAAAGCAGTCCAATTGGCAACTTGAGAGTCGGAAAGATAAGAAGTGCAGAACTCGTACCCACGAGGTTTTCTAACAAGCATGGATTTTCACTTTCAATGCTCCTTTTGTGCCTCTCTAAACACCAACGTTAATTTCTGTTTTCTGTTAATTAAAAGCATCTTATTTAACCTGATCTCTCATTTTTAAAGCCAGACATTTGTTAACAAACTTGATGTTAGTATTGAGTTCATAACATTAAATATGAACACCTCACTCATCATTTACAGAAACCAATGTCAACTGTCCGTCCAGGAATGACATCACTGTCCTCCCTACAGGTATGCTATGCCTAGGCTTATTGACGTATCCAATGCTGCTGTTTTCAGACACTTATTATAATTTTTAATTTTATTTGAGCCGTAACACTTCATAGAACTAATTAATCGAGTAACCATTCCATATTTTTATATATGTGAAGGAATAGCCTGTATTGTACAAACTAATAATGTATAATAATTAAAAACTTATTAATTTTATCATTGTACTTGTTTTTTAATTCTCCCATTTATTTTATTACTATTGCACTGTTGCTGAATAAAGTTATTTGTATTCAAACCTTTGTTGTGTTGTCATTTATCCTTGTGAAAAAAGTTAATGAAATGCTTGTTGACATTTTTGTTTCAAATGATATTAAATATTTGAAACTATCACAGCTATAATTATATCTTACTTTTTCTCTTTTCGTTGTCGTGCACTTTTCATTAGAAGCTTGATAAAAAGTTTCGTCAAAATTGTAGATATTTCTCTATCTTTCATTTCTGAATGTCATGTAACTTGACAAGGCGTGCAACTGGTGAGAAAAGCCCATTGGCTCGCATTGTTAAGGCATTCCCAGGAGTGTCAAAGCAATGGGAGGTATTTGAGCAGTTTGGAGATCTAATACTGGCTACCCAATGTCAGAGATGGCAAAAGGTGGTTAGTTTAGTGACTCGAAATGCTCAAATTGCTCAACGGGCTGGGAGGCGCACCGGCGCCGACTCGCTACTTGCTGGTTTGCACCTTTCCACCATGCGTAATTTGGCTTCACGGGACGAATATCTAGCGTTTCAAAAAGTCCTCGGTGCGGGTTTCAGCATTCGTGCTACTGCAGTGCGCGCCCTTCCCCCTCCTCGGACAGGGATAAAAAGAGCAAAAAAACATAATTTATTAAATTAGTCTTATGATGGGAAATCACTGAATCTGTACTAGTATGAGGGCGTTAGCTTATACCAATCAAATTTTTCCTGGTGCAATCATAAGTTCATTACAAAATTTGATAAATGTTGGAATTGCAAGCTAGAAAAAGCAGAGAAGCTTTGTGTGTCTCTAGAGGTTAATTATCGAAATGATATATATCCGCGTTCAGGGTGACCGTTCTAACCTCACTTTCATGGCAAAAGATAAACTAATTTTTCCAAATTACGCACTCTGCGCGCACACATGCATAATATAAAATACCTAAATGAATTCTCGGGATAAAACAATGAGTTTGCGTCTTAGAGAAAATTAATCAGGATATAGAAATATCTTAAATAAATGTGTATAAATATACAATCTACAAATAATTACAAAAATATTGTTGTCTTTACCAAAATCTGAAAACACTTATTAATTATCTGGATCAATTAATGTTATACAAGCATTTCATCAAAGCTCTGTAGATCTCCGTAAAATTTATTATGTTATAACTTTTGTCAAGTTATAAAAATGTATAAAGTAATTTCCTTCCCCACCTTTCGCAAGTTGATTTTTATTTAAAACAATAAAGTTCTGAATTTTCGCATTGCATAAAACATCATTATAGGTATCCAAGCAGAAGACCTGATATTAGCTGTAATTTTTCAGGAGCAAGTGAAAGCCAAAGATAAATACATTGCCCAGTTACTGAAGGAAAGAGACTTGGAGCGTGCTGAGGTTACAAGAGCGGCAACGCAGGCAGAAGAGGCTGAACAAAAGCATACTACGCTTCTGCAGGAGATAGAAAAAGTATTATATCATAGAGTTCTTATTTAAGCAAAACGTAACATAAAACATAAATTTTAGCTACGCACAAAGGCTGCCAATGATTCCAAAGATCTGCAAGAAGCTGCGGAAAAGCTGAAAAGCGAGAAAGATGAATTGCAATCACAACTGGAAGAAGCACAGTTCAGGGTTGAAGAGGAGAGCATTAACAGAGCAGACATTGAGGTATATCTTTATGATTTTATCACCAGCACAAATCAGTTTCAACGTGACAAGTCCATTTTTTCCACGCATTTAATAAATTATGTTGCTTTTGTACTGCGCTTTTCCATAATTATAGCTGCATTAGGGAAATTATCAGTTCGGAAAGGAGCAAAGCTTTTAGAACATGCATTAACGCACAAATTCCCATTTTCAATTTCAGAAGGTGAAACAGAGCCAGGAAGTGAGTATTTTCACTGCCATATATTCAGTAGCTAACACTCATTAATCGTTGCTTGGTGGTATGGATGCTAAAAATAATGATATTTTACCATATCTTTTATTTTAATCCCACTCTAACCAATTTAATATTCACTAACTCATAATCCCAAACCCAGTAGTTTTTCAACGTGCTTTTTGCAATCTTTGTGTATTTACGTAGTCCTCTAAACGGGGTTTATATTGATATTTTGTATTTTTATAAAGGCTAGCGAAAAAATTCAACATGAGCGAGCTGCTCAGCTGGAGCAGCAGTTAGCTGATGAAAGGGAGAAAGCTGAGCGTTTGGAAAAAGACTCAAACCGGTGTTTTGAGGCAGAAGAACAACTCTCCTTGGCTAAAGAGGAACTTGACGTCTTGCGGTCTGAATTGGCGAAAACGCAGGTTCAGGTTACAAAACTCTCCGATCAGAAGTCTGCTGGAGAACACGACAAAAAGATTGAAAGCGAAACCCTGCAAATGGAAGTTGAATCACTGAAAATGTTGCTGGAGACCAAAGAGTCGCTCTTTGCTAAGCAGACCGAAGAAAAAGATGCTCAAATTGTAGATGCTACAAAGAAAGCAGCAGAAAACGAAAGGCAAGTCAAGCAGCTCCAGTCAGAGGTTGAAAGCCTGCTAGGAAAAATCGATGCGGCTGACGAGAAGCTCAGAGCCACAGACGAAAGTTTTAGCAAGGAGAAGAAAACATTGGATGACCAAATGGTTGTTATTAATGAGAAGGAGGCGAAAATCAGAGAGCTGGCTGTCAAGCTTGATGAGGAGACAGAATTGTTAAAAAAGATGAAGGAGAGTTATGAGTCAGCTATGCAAGAGCTTGAGAAGTTTAAAAATGAAGCAGAGCTCAAGAAGATGGAGGTGTCAAAAAAGGAAGAAGACCTAAAGAGTGCCTTAAAAAAATTGGATGAAGCCAACAAAGCCATATCACAACGGGATAGTGAGATGGAAAATGTTAAAAAGGAGCTAGACATGGCTCTGCTTGGTGCCAAAGACACCAACACTCAGGTTGCGACTATAAAGGGCTTGCTCAATGACAAAGAAAAGGAAGCAATATCTTTGAAATCTCAAATTGAGGAGGTCGGCAAAAATCTGAATGACCGTGATGCAAATATCAGTGAATTACAAAATGAGTTAGCAAAAAAATCCAAGCTCGGTGATGAACTCTCTGCTAAACTTCAAGAATACACTGCTCAGTTGGAGAGCAAGAGCAAAGACTTAAACGACTTACACGTTGAATCAGAATTAAAAAAATCTTCTCTACTGGAGTTGACTCAGAAGCTAGATGAATTTTCGGCAACTCTGCAGAAAAAGGATGAAGAACTTTCTGCTGCAAACAACAGCATTGCCAAGCAAAAACAGGAAGCTCTCAAATTACAGGCCGATCTTGGAGGTATGCTGTAAAAATGTTTTGTTTGTTTCTAACTAAAAGTTGAACGTTTTCCAGATATGCAAGCTAAACTCAAAGATCAAGAAGAGCTTTCTGCAAATCAGAGCCAGTCTCTGCAACAGCTGCAATTAGAACTGGGTGACGTGCAAAGAAAATTGCAGTATGCTGAGGAGCGTGGAAATTTAGTGACAGAGGAGAAGAAAAAATTGGTATGTTACCCCTGATTCAATCAAAAATTGTGATTTCGCTAACTCGTATAAATTTTCTAGGAGTCTGATATTGCCAATTTGATGAACAGTTCTAGCGATTCTTCGGCGCAACTTTTGCAGCTCAATTCCGACTTGAGAGAGCGAGAGAAAGAGCGGGATGAGTTGCGTAGTAAGCTGGGACAAGCTGAGCAAGATGCGGCCAACCTCGAGCAAAAGTTGGAGCAGACGTTGAGAGCTCATCAGCAGCAGAAAGAGCACGACTCGACTGAGCACTCTGAAAGAGTACATAAACTGGAATCGGAGCTGATGGTTTGCGATAAAAAATTGGAGGAGGAAGTCAACTCTGCGAAAGAGACCAAAAACAAACTCCACTCAGAGCTGGCTGATCTGAGCAAAAAATTGGCTGAGGCTGAGAGCTCAAAAGCTGAAACTGTCAAAAAACTTGAGAAGGATTTGCAGTTTGCTCAAGATAAAATTGGTGCCTTGAATGGTGAATGCGAGTCACTGAGAGAGCAGAGCAAAGAGCTCAAAACTCATCAGGGAGAGCGTGAAAAAGAAACCAAGCAAAAGGTTCACGAGTTTGAGCGTCAAGTGGCTGGACTGAAGAGCGACAAGGAAATTTTGCAGCATGATTTGAAGACCAAAAGCGAAGAAATCGAAACTCTCAAAGGGGAACTTGGTCAGCTTCAAGAAAATTCCAAGTCTAGCCAGAGCGACTTGAGCAGGAATCTTGCAGACGCCAAAAAGTTGCTTTCAGATGTGCAAGCACAAAATGCTCAACTAGAGGTATTATGTCATATTATCATGCAAACTCGATGTTTAATTTTTCTCTTTTAATAGGAACATATCAAAACACTAGAACAAAGCGCAGCACAAAATGATATTATTAAAACTGAGCTTACTGAAAAGTTTAACGCAGCGCTGAAGCAATTTAAAGAGCTAGAGATTAACTTTGCATCTCTTACTGAGAGTGATTTGGCTTCTAAAGCAACCAGCCAAAAGCTTCAGGAGCAGCTGAAAGAGATGATCTCTAAAAATGCACTTCTTAGTGATGATAACGGAAAACTCAATGAAAAACTGGTAGCACTCAATGTGCAGCTGCAAGAGGCCTTGTCAACTCACAAAAATTTGGAGCAGAACATGCTGCAGAAATCAGAGCAACTCTTAGCTACTGTAACTTAAAATACAACCATTTTTTAATATAATTATCTAAATTTTTGCAGGAGGGTGGCCTGAAAAATGAGTTGGAAACTAGGACCCAAAATTTCCAGAAACAACTGGCAGAATTGATTGCAAGTAAGGAGCTGATGGAAAAGAAGCTGAAACAGGAAATTGATGAAGCTAAGGTTTGTGTTAGTTGAAATTTTGAATTTTTTTTCTTATCGAATATGTAGGAAAAAATCGTCAGTTTGTCTTCTTCATCAGAAAGCTCTATTAATGAGAAGGAAAAGATTGTGTCTTCTATAAAAGAGGAGTTGAAACAGGCGTTAGCAGAGCGAGAATCCCTTGCAAGCGAGAAATCGCAGGTTTGCTAACATTTTTCTTAGGAATATCAAGAAAATCTAAATTTGACCAATCATTTTATTTTAGAGAGATATAGAACTTGCAACTTTGAAAAACCAGCTTGCTACGAGTGATAAGCAACTTGAGGCAGTCGAAAGCAAATCCAAACAGGTGGTGGAGAAACTGTCAAAGGAATTGTTGGATCTTGCTGCACTTAACACTGCAGAGCAAGAAAAATTGAAAAAGTAAGTTCAGTGTTGATATGAAAATAAAATAATACTAAATGAAATCAATTAGTGGATTTGAAAAGATGGTAGCTGAAGCAGAAGAGAAATCTGCTGCAATGGCGCTACAGTTGAAAGATATGACAGCTAAAATGGGTAACAAAGATGTTGAACTGAAGCAAGTTTTTGATGAGGTTTGTTTTTGTCCTTGACCTTAGGAATGCATATAAGCTTTACGTTTTAGGTGGAGCGGCTGAAAAAGCAGTCGGCAACAGCTGGACAGAGTGGAAGGCAGTTGGAAACCTTGCAGAACGAAAAGGTGCAAATGCAGCTTCGCCTATCGCAGCTTGAGAACCAAAATAAGCAATTGCAAAGCACTATTGAAGCACAAGCAAACTTGAACAATAATATGGGTAGGTCTTTGAAATATGTCTGGCACATTTTTGTTTCAATTGTTTCATTCATATCTCGCAACTTCATTTCAGACCCAGCGTCAAAGCAAGCAATTGAGGAAAAGGAATCCGCACAAAGCCAAATTAATTTCCTGAACTCAGTGATTGTTGACTTGCAACAGAAAAACGACAAACTGAAGGCAAATGTCGAATTTTTGGAAATGGGCATAAGCCCTGAAGATGTAGCTGACTTGCAAAGGTAGAAAGTGTTTTGTTCTAAATGCGGCTGATCTCTACTGTCAATCCTACAGAGATAATATCAAACCTCGAGCACCCGCGCCACGCTTATATTGTGATATCTGCGAAATATTTGACCAGCATGAAACTGAAGACTGTCCAAAGCAAATGGGAGATTCACCCCCACCCAGCCCCAAAGATGGAAAGAAAAAGAAAACTCCGCCAGCTGATCGTCCTTACTGTGAAACTTGTGAAGGTATTCAGTACAAATAACTTCTCTTGAAAAATACTGATGACTCGCAGTTTTACCCGTTAGCGAATTGAACTGGTAATTTCATTTCTAATGCTATCGCTCATGTAAATTTTCCCTTTTTCCAGTATTTGGACATTCAACGGAGGAATGCGTCTTTGAAGACACCTACTAGATTTTCACCAATTTGATATTCCCATGTTAACGCCTTGAATGCAGTAATTTAATCAGATAACTTGTGTAATCCTTCCAAAATTTAGAGCAGCTTGATTTGAACAATTACATATATATCAACTCTAAAATGATGCTGTATAACACCAAATAATACAAATTTATGATAGTATCTTAGTCCTACCTCTGGAGAAGAGAATGCTTATTAATCAAGAAATTTGGAGGCAGCTTGACAAAATTATGTAAAGAAAAAATGGAGAGTTGTTTATCCCTTGTTAATTAATTAATGGTGCAAGTCTTTCACACCGATTCACTGCAAGTAATGATATTATATTTTGCAATAGTTTTCCCAATTGTGTGATTTATTGTACCATCAATACTATTGAGCTTTGTCACATTACACAGAAAAGTTTATTACTTAAATTAAAAGTTATACTTCAAGCGCAAATTGTTGTTTTAGTCAATTCCCTCTTTCCTCTCCTTAATCGCATCCTAGAATAATTATTAATATGATAAGTACCTTCAATTTGCCATTTAATGTCATTAATCACCTTGAATCGTTCCTCAAAGAGTGAAAGTTCAGCCAATAAATCAGTGATAGCGTGCATCAGTGCATCTTGGGGAGTGTAGTCGGAAGTGGTCTGGATTCTGATTATGAATTTGTGCTCGAGTGGATGTGGCACTTTATATCCAGCGAACAGCACATTTGGATCTTTCAAAAGCTGGCTGTAAAACAAAATTTTAGATTTCACCAAAACGGCATAATATTATAAACTATTATATATGCAATACATAAAATTATATGTATAGGAAACCATATGTATTTATATTATGAACAAATTTTGCTATGGTAAAGTTACAGTTTCTGTCGGGTTACACATCTCGCCAGTTCTTATGAGAATCCCATGTTTAAGTAGGGGTGGCAAAAACTGTAACTTAGCGGCGAAAACTGTAACTTTTCCATAGCTGGGTATGATATAATAATATTTTGATTTAAACTTACTTCCTAATTAAGTTCCCAAGTGTATGATCTTCTTTATTGATAGTAAATATAGCAGCATTTGGAACCTTAGTGTCTTGCTCCTTGATGATCCTGTAAATAAGGTGGCTTTTAATAAGTACATACAGTGTACAGTCATTCTAAATTTTCAGTCATTATTTGTTAGAACAAATTAAGGACAGTAGAGACCAGGATGCGACATTGGATTTAGGAACTAGATCCTGGATTATTGGGGTTGGGTTACTTTTTGGTTTCAAAATGTTGCCAATGATTCTCTTGTTTGTGGAAAAATTTTAAAAACCCGATATTAATTTATCTCTTGAATTGGTTAGACTCGATGTCGTTTCCCGGTCTCTTATGTTATCATATTACGTATACATACATATTTATGTATCTATGATACGTAAACATATATCTAGTACAATCATCATACTTTACTCAGAAAAAAATGAAAAATAATTTTAACAGCAACGAAAACATCTCAAAATGTGTATTAAAATAAGGATGACCTTCCTTAAGCACATAAAACAGCACGCATTCTTACTTTTTTTCTCCTTCAAACAGCAGGAATGATTCAAATGTTGGTGGAGCATTCATTATGCTATATTATTTAGCGAAGCAAATATTATGATACCTAATAATTCCCAAGCTATTGTGTTTGGGAATACAATTCAAAAATTGTCTTGAATGATTTCAGAGAATTTGTGATCACGATGTGTGCTTCCAGACCGTGTTTGCGACCTTTGTTGTTAAACGAGTTGTCAGCAGTCGGCAACACCACGCCCACAAGCAAGTAAGCAACTCACTTTGAGACGTTCGAGACGACACTTGCGTCATCTATGTTTTTGTTGTATTACTATTTTTTATATTTTATTTTGTTTAAAGATACCGAATTCCGAAGAGCTCTAATAAAATATTTCGATATTCCAAATTTCAACTTTTTGTGCATGTTTTCTACGTTCCAGGCAAACTGTAATAATAACTTTATTCATTTCGTAATTCTCATGGAGTCAATCAGTATCAGTATACATCCAAGATGGCTGCTTCAACCTGTTGTCCTGAAGCAGGTTAACGTGGAAGTAGCATTAAAGCATCCCCGGATCGCCGTCGTCTCGCGAAGTCGCGAGGTTGCGCGGCTGCCAGCACGAACTGGTACGAACACGCTGGCACAGCGCTGCCGCTTGTTTGGGTTCACCTATCTGACGCTGACGCATTTTCTCAGCGGCTGTAGCGAGCTTAACACCTGTGTGAACTTTGCTCATAGATCGAACAAGTCCAAAGCTGTCAATCGACGACTTCTTGGTGTCAGCTTGTCTTTTCGAGTTGGAACTTCGCGGACATGGACCACACTAACAGACTGTGAGTCATTTAGTTTGAATCGTTTGCTTTTTCTGTCAACTTTACAATCTCTTTGGGGCCGAAAGCCTCTTGTGGCTTGCAACACATCTCGCAACACAGCGCTCAATCAAAATGAAATTTTCGAAAATTTGTCTACTTTGCAGAAACAGTAATGAAACAACTCCTGATAACAGACTTGGACTTCCATCTGGACCGCTACCGAATGATCAGTCCATGCTGATCCCTGACTTGGTGATGCATCCACCCCCGCCTCCTACAATGGTCCATCAAAATGAAGTTTCTCTGCACCAACAGTTTCAAGGGAACTATTACCTTCATCACCAACAACCTAACCCTCACAATCAGGGGTTTCCTGTTTCTTCTCAAGTAGCACAATACCCATCAATGATGCTCCAAAGTGGAAATCCGTCTATCTTAATGAATACCTTCAATCCGATGGCAAGTTACCCACCTGCATACCAGCAAGCTGAAAACTGTAACAGCGAATTCAACAACAGCAGGATCGTGGAGAACCAAGCTACCTGTGAACTGCCAAGCATGGAAGTGTTTACCGGCAACTACGACTTTCATGTCCATGTTGCTCGTACTTTGGATGACAGTAAAAGATCTGCTTGGGAGGTTGGTTATTAATATTGGAGATGAAAATGAGTACGCACAATACTACATACCCTACATTTTTTGCAGTTCTCGGAAGTCTTGAATAAATTGTTTGTGATGGAGGGTCGGAATGTACCAATGCAGTTCAAGGTTAAAAATATCAACCCTTCCATGTATGTTCGTGCTGTTGGCATCTACTGTGACCCCGATTCTTCCAACAAACCTGTGCTCAGATGTCCTAATCACCTGAGAATTGATGAGCCTCTAAACATAGGTTATCCTAAGTTCTAATATTTCTAAGTTATGCTCCCATCTTACTGGTATTATTTATTATACTTGTTTCTCCATGTTAATTAACATTTTATGAATCCTAATGCATTATATTTATATTATTCCCTCTAATTAAAAGATATGAACTAATTCTCTCTGTAATTTGAAGCTAGCGATATCAAGGATTGCCATGTAATTAACCTTTTTTAATTAATAGAGTGAATATTTATCTACTGTGCTCATTAGTCCAATATTGATATTATGCCCTCTTCAGATTACAAATTCATTGATCACGTCATTCGATGCAACAACCAACAAGTGAGCTATGAAAAAGATCCTCGTAGTGAGCGACGTAGCGTTTCCGTTCCTCTTGGTGTGCCTCAGCCTGGCTCAGAGTATGTGACCGTGCTATACGCCATGATGTGCCGGAGCAGCTGTATCAGTGGCATAAACCGCCGGGGATTGGCTATCGTCTTTACCTTGGAGATCGAGTAATTACTTCATTCCGTGTAGAGGTGTATTTTTACCCTTAAATTCTCAGGGGCAGAGTCTTAGGCCGCCAAGTGATAGCTGTCAGGGTGTGTGCATCGCCCCACAGAGACAGATTGCTGGAGGAGAGGAGACTGAGCAAGGGAGAGGCCAGCGCTCTCCTTGTTAAGAATGAAGGGCCAAGTGTCCCAAATGGTGTCTCAGCTGACTCCCCATCTGACCCTATCGGCCCTCTCGACCAAATGTATTTTGTTCCTGTAAGTATCCTCTTTTTGCCGGTAATGGTTACCTTAACCCCTTGTTTTCTCTAATAAATTTAATAATTATTTTCCAAATTAACAGTTAATGATTGGTTAGAGGTTTCCACGAATTAAAAATCCAGTAAGAACAAATTAAATTTTCACAATACTGCAGCAATTTATCCAAATGTCGCTGCAAATTATTTATATATGGCTGCACATGAGCTTAAAGCTAGATTTAAGTCGTCATAACTTGTTTTAAATGAGTATGAATTATTATTTTAACTGCAATCATTAAGTTAATAAAGTTATCTGCTAAATTTTTAGCTGATTAAGGTTATATTATCATTTGTATTCAATGCATTAGCAAATCATATTTGCAAGCATCTAACACCTGTCATTATAAATATTTGGGACTTCTGCATCATCACACTGACAAGCATGTCAAATGCTCCATCCTCATAACTGGCATTTTTTCAGGTGAATAACTGTGATGACTATGTGGTGTTGGCTCGACTGGCCTTGGATTTGGTCAAGAAAGACTACCCTGAGGGCCCAGTGAAAGAAGCAGAGATTCAAAGGTACCAATCTATCCTCAACACAATGGGTGACAATCAGCATTGAAGCGATGAAATCAAAACTTGCAATTGGCATTTTTAACTTTTGTTCAAACAAATGTAACAATTTGCACATAAATTACATCGATATCATTTTGAAGAAATGCAACGAGACCTGGAGTTTGCAACAGCAATTATAAATTACGGACATAATTCAACTTAAATAGCATTTATCATTGTTAACTTATCACTCCCGTCAGTACGTAAAGATTGATTAAAATAGCACCTCCAAAGCGATAATGAGATGGGGAAGCGAAAAGTGCAAGCGTTTATCGTTGTATAGCTGTGGTAGGCAGATCCAGCTTGATAGGCTTTGGCTGAGGTCTAGTCTCTGTAAACAGTTCTCAAAAATTCTGCTAGCTTCGAAAATTTTCCCAAATATATTGTGTTTTGCTATTTGTCACTTAGAGCCATTAAATCTAGATCTGCCAAACCTTTGAACACCCAGAATTGGAGGAATAATTATTATTGCTTTTTTCAATTCAGCAAGACTAGCTTGTTAAGTAATATTTGTTAAGTGTAAATGGTTGGAATGTTGGATTCAGTATTTTTATAGCATAATAAGCTAGAGAGCTCAGGGCATCTGCTCTCACTACCAGCAAGGAACAATTGTTATGGTGTGGGTGATGAATCAATACTTGATGTAGTTACTCAGACAGGCGGTCGACAACATATTCTGGCTGAAAGTTCAAAATGATAATTAAATCAGTTTAATTTTGAAGACCACTTGAGGTAATCTTGGTTGAATTGAACTTAACAAAATAAATTATTTAGCTTTAGCTAAGTACCTACTCAATCATCATAAGACGACATACTATTTTTTAAATCAAATATTTTTGTATAATTATCTAGTGTAAAACAATTGTAACAGGTAGTGAGCTATTTTGAATAAGTGAATAGATACAGGACTACTTATATCACCTGAATGAGTTTTCAAAATAAGCAACAAAAAATACAAAACTAGGCTGCACTAAACCTAACTAATTGAAATCTAATGCTTGCTCACCGAGACAAACCACCAGGAATTTTCCTTGAAGATAGACTTGTTGAGGAAAGTCATGGTGCTTGCAGGGGAAATTGCGTGGAGGTGAAGATGATTGATTGAGTTGAAGGGTGGCCAGTGGTAACCATAACGGGCGTCGGTGATGTCTCCACCCCTTTCTAGCAACATTTGTCGGCCCAGCTCCATCAAGCGTTGAGCTGTGTGCAAAAGTAATGATTTTATTTTAAAGGTTGCTATGAATCTTTACCTATGTTCTTTTTGGTTAGAGCCTTGGCGTTGGGAATGTGCTCTTTCGTGACAATCAGCAGGTGGTGTTTAGCTGCCGGTTTGTGGTCTTCAAACACAACAAAGTCTTCGTCCTGTAGATTTATCGCGTTAATTTCTGCCAATCTTAGTTTGCGAATATTTATACCTGGAAATATATGTCGTTGCGCTCTTTGCCATCATATATTCTGCAAAACATGCACTTGTCGCGGTCCACAGCCATTTCAGTTGCGATTTTGATTATAGATGAAGTGTTGATAACTGCAATCTACGGAAAACAATTGTAAAGTAAAAAACGGGACAGATCCAGCTGCAGGGCTTCTGTAAAAGTAATGCGACGAGATATATAGCGAAATACCTTTTATAAACCAGATAAAGTCGGCCAACACAAACAAAAAATCAATTGCGCTGCTTGCTGACGTTTTAGAGGCGAAAATGAAATGAAATTTCAGTGTGGGAGAAATCAGTGGTGGAAACGAGAAATCAGTCGCTTTCAAGCAATTTTTAAAATCTTAAATACTTACTTTGCGATTAGTTTTTAAGATATTCCTTAAACTCTTAAAATCTCTCAATACCATTGAACGCGTAGTGTTTTGGTAACACTGAATTTGTGTCACAATAGAGGCGTGGTCTCGTCGATCACATGTTACATCAACACAAATAATCGTCTCGGGAGTCGAGGTGGGAGCATGAAGCAGATCTGATGTGAAACCAATTTAGCTAAATCCGCATTTAAGTGTCAGCAGCTAGAACGGACCGTCGCAGCAGCACGACATCTCCATACACACCTGCACCTGCTAGCCTAATCTCCAATCTCCTTGTTATCAATCTTTCCATCCAGGAGTCGAACTTTGCCTTTTATGTAATTATTGGTGATAACGTTCGCTATATTATGTGCGATGCTTCGACCGTGGACAACCGCAGCACACGTTTCGCAGAATAGAATTCACGGTGATTTGCGCTTTGACGAAATTTAAAGCTTCTCTCCACAGCGAGGATGCTGTTTTCCAGTCGAATTTGTCAAAAAAAGTGAGTTAATACGATTTGCTATCCAAAAAATATATATGACCTCACGAGAGTTTTTTATGCTTGATCAAGGTCGCACTTCTGCAAAACACTTTCATTATTAATTTGCTCTTGTGCGGCATTGATGTAGATAGCTATTAAAAAATTGCATAACGCGTAACCCAATGAAATTAAAAATTTACGCAAAAAATGTTTTTATCGTAATACGTTAACTGTAACATTTCAATTATTTCCTATTTTCTATCAGGTGAGCTGCTTCCAGCCAAGCGCCGTAGGGAGAAAGTGAAAGTGACCCTGCCAGCGCAGACTAGTGGAAAGATTGGATAATCGCACTTGCCCCTATTTCAGCATCATCTAGTCTTTGCAATGGAAACTTTGAGGTAAGCAGTGTGGAAAATTTGTTGAAATGCATGTATATGTATTTCGCATTATTTATTTTTGCTGGAATCAGCGTTGATTTTAATCTTTGGTGCTCTGCCAGATTTTATTTTCTCACTTGGAATGTGGCCACCATGCCTCCAGAGGAGAACTTTTCAGAGATGCTATGCTTAAATCGCGAAACTCTGCCAGATTTCTATATCATTGGGTAAATATAGTTATAATTATTTTCCACGATGATGTTGTGAAAAAAAATATTAAGTCTACAAGAAGTCAAGGCCCAGCCGCAAAACCTTTTGATGAACGCACTTTTCGATGATCCATGGAATAACAGCTTTAGGTAAAAAATTGGATCAATATCAACAGCAGTTCAGCAGTCAAAAACGCTGCCTCATTACAGGGACCTCTTAATAACCAAAGATTTTGTGAAAATCAAAACCATTCGTCTTCAAGGCCTTCTGCTTAGCATTTTCTGCCAGAGACGTCACCTCTTGAAAGTCAGGGACATGGAGACTCAGTACACAAGGACAGGCCTTGGCGGAATTTGGGTAAGACATTTTCAAAGGAAATTTCAAGGTGGGCCCTAATTGAACATTTTTTTTTCAGGGAAACAAAGGTGCTGTAAGCATCCGGCTAGCTGTCTCCGGCGTATCCATGTCAATTGTAAACTGCCACTTGTCAGCCCACGACCACATGAAGGAAGAACGGGTAGCTGAGTATAACACAATCTTGAAAAGCCACACTTACTCAACAAAGGAGACCAGCTACGTTTTGTATCACGAGTGAGCAAAGAAAGAACAGCCTTTAAATCTATAGCGTATAATGATTTTGAAAATTTGTGGTATTGCAGCTATGTGTTCTGGCTGGGTGACTTGAATTTCCGACTCAAAAGTGGTGCCAAAGGCAGCCTGACCGCTGACCAGATTGGGGCATTGTTGGACAAAGGAGAGATTGACGAATTGTTCCAGCAAGACCAACTCAAAGAAGTGATGAAGAGCGGCGAAGCTTTCAGCGAGTTGCATGAGCCTGCCATTGATTTTCCACCCACCTACAAGTTTAACATTCATTCCAGCATTTACGATCTCAAGTGAGTAATTAAAAGTGTCAACCTAAGCTTAAAAAATCTTTTAATAGCGTTGAAATCAAGTAGGTTTAGTGGTAAAATATTTTACATGTTAGCCGCACTCGGCGCACTCTCATGATAAACAATTTTTGAAGGCTTGAAAAGGAATTAGGATTGTTGTGATCTTAAAGTTAATCTGCTCTGCTATTTAGCGTACTAATGAATTCTTTAAAATATTCAGTATTGTTCAGCATTTTTTAACAAGTATGTATGTTGACCAGCTTGCTACATTTCATTTCAGGCGCCGACCAGCCTGGACTGACCGAATTCTTTACAAAGTGATCCCCAATGTGTATGAAAACCTAACACTTGACTGCCAGCCAGCATCATATCGCAGCTGGGAAAAATACTACCAAAGCGACCACAAACCAGTCACTGCTGAGTTTGCTGTCAAGGTTTGCTCTGCGTTCCACCATTTGACTCCTTAACTGATAATTTTTATATCTAAGGTTATTAGTGATAACCATGATCGAGTTGTCGAATTTGACGAGATCCAAAACTGGTTCCTAGACAGAGAAAACTCAGCGAGTTTTGAGCTCTCTGCAGATGTTAATTTGGAGACAGGAAATGACTGGATTGGCATATACAAGGTGAGAATTTCAGTTGTATTATTTTGAAGCAAAATGAATTGGAGCGTTTTTTATAATATCCCAAATATCCGAGCAGGATATTTTCTATTTCCCCAATGAATGGTGGACCTTGACTTTCTCATTTTAGCAGCATTTTTAATTGTAATAAGATTTAATATATAATTACTGGTTTGTTAAACTAATTAAATTTGGCTCTGTATTATTCATAATCTTCATCTAGGCTTTTTACGTTAAATAAAAATTAATATACTCAAATTTGTTAGGTGGATTTTCATCAGATTAGTCTTAAAGGATCTGTTGAATCCAAAATTGCCTCGCATTGTTAAGGCATTCTCAGGAGTGTCAAAGCAATGGGAGGTATTTTAGCAGTTTGGAGATCTAATACTGGCTACCCAATGTCAGAGATGGCAAAAAGTGGTTAGTTTAATGACTCGAAATGCTCAAATTATTGCTCAACGGGCTGGGAGGCGCACCGGCGCCGACTCGCTGTTTGCTGGTTCGCACCTTTCCAGCATGCGTGATTTGGCTTAGCGGGACGAATGTCTAGCGTTTAAATGCAGTCCTCAGTGCGGAGGCCCTTCAGTGAGCTGGGTCCCTGTGCGGCCTGGTGCGCCCATGTTATCCGTTCGCGGTGTTATTGGGACCCGGGTTTTAGCATTTGTGCCAGTGCAGTGCGCGCCCCGGTCCTCGGACAGGGATAAAAAGAGCTAAAAAAATTCAATTATTGTTTCCATCTTTGACACACTGACCGAATTATTGCAGGTCAATTTTGCCAGCCTAGAGGACTACATTTTTTACATATATGTGCCAAGGACAAGCCAGACTGCTGGCCGTTTGAGCGTCACTTTCCCTGACATTGCCATCGCAGAAACTGGCGTCTACCAGCTTTTGTACGTCACCCACAGCACAGCCAGTGTCTTGGGCATGAGTGCCCCATTTCTAGTTACGAAGGCCGACCCTACAAGGTCTCCGCAACGGCTGCGTTTCTGACCTTCACCGTACCGTGAAATCAAGAGTTAAATCTGACATAGCTTCACAGTCCAGACTGATATTTGTTTTTCCGTTGATCCCTCTATTAATTTACTTATTCAGAAGACTATTTTTTACTAGTGCGCGTCCTAAGTCAAGTTTTTGGAAATGTTCAGTTTTGATTTATTAACTTTTTTGATGGCTGGACCCATTCTGTTAGTCATGTTCATGAAACGTTTTAGACTAATGCTATGGTTGGATTTGATTTACACCTAACTAAAACTCCTGTAATAATGAAAAATAGTAGATTTGTGTGCTTTAAGCTTGAAATATTTAATGTGTCGTGATAAAATTATTGTTACTCCCGAGTACAAGTGCTCAATATGTAATCAGATGGGCCCAAGTGTAAGAATAAATATGCAGCTTGCAAGTTATAACAAACTTTATTTCATTTTTGGTGGTATTGCTGAGAAGATAGACCTCCCAGATAATCATCTATTGAATTTAAGCAAATGATTTGATTGAAAAAATAATAAAGAAAAATTAATGCTAACGATGTTTTAATTACTCTTCCGTGGAAACCTGAATTCAAACTCTTATTATTCAACTAATCAATGTTCATTTCAAGTGAGAAAAAATATTAGGTGGAAAACTAAATCAGTTTTGTTCAGTTTCATTCTTGCTAAATCACGGTTTGTTGATGGTGAATTGAACTTGGAGGCCCCAGTGGTCACTAGTGTAGCACTGCCTGTTGGGCACTTTCTCAATGCCGACCAGTCCGAAGTGGACAGCAAGCGGTCTGTTAGAGTTGCCCTTGCAGGTACCCAGGTAGGCGCGGTCAAAGCGAAGCCGAGGCTTGTACGGCTGCCTTGAGGAGCTGCCCTGGCTGAAACTGCCCAGCTGGATGTTGGAGTTGCGCGACGAGTCCCAAGTGTATTTGCAGGTGTCACGTTTGTCGCACGCCTCCCATAGGTCCACTGCACCAGAGGGAATGTCTCCTGCTAAGCCAACCTGTGTATCATGCAAATATTAATTCAATATACAATCAAACAAAATCACGAAGGCAACGTGCCTCAGCGTCACGTAGGTTAAGATCTCCAGCAAATAGGACATGGTGCGTTTGACATTTGTCCTTCATTTCCTTGAATGCCATCTGAAGCTGAGCAACACGAGCCTGTTTGTAATTCGCCGTGCTTTCCAAGTGTGTGTTAAGGAGCCACATTTTGATGCCTGCAATTTCAATCTGGGAACAATGTCGAAAATACATTTATTTAGCATCATCGCATTGCAATGACACGTAAACATGAAGCGAAAAATAGCAAACCAAGTGCATTTCTCATAAGCTATTCATTTGAATTTATATAAATAGCAGTAGACACCTATTTTATACTTTTTATTTTACCTCTGTACTCAACAGTCCTCTCATCATCACTGTATTGTTAAAGGGACGATCGATGTGCTCCAGTACTTTGACAGTGTTTTTCTTCAGCAAGGTTGCAACAAAATAGGCTTCAGACATGTTTTTCTCATAGTCCTGGACTAAGAACTTGTAATCTTGAAGGTTTGACTTGAGCTCATCAATGGTCTCTGGCACCACTTCCTGCAGAAATACTACGTCTGGTGATTCCCTGTTTGAAAACTTAGTTCACAATTGAATCTCTAATCAAAGAGACATACTCTTTCAAAATTCTTGTGAGATTTGCCGTTCGAGGGCCCAAATTTCGTTTGTCCAGGCCATCAATATTCCAGGAAATAAAACTAAATGCTCCTAAGACTTCTGAACTTGACTGAAGGTTTTTGGCCCTGTAAATTAGAAAGTTGTTACAAAATTATCATTAGATAATATTTTTATTTATAACCAAGGCTCATTTTTCATGGAGTTTGCTAGCTGAGAATTATTCTTATCATTTAGGATCTCTCCACTAAGGCTCATGAAATCGTTAACTGCGACCTGAAATTGGAATTTTTACATCGGAACCTCAACATAAAGCTTTTTTTACTTCTAGCTTCCAATCATGCTGGCTAAGGAAAAATTGTGCTATGTTGCTGTCGCTCTTGGTGATAAGAATAAATTCTTTCAATAGTTTGTTCATTGTATCAACTTTCAAGACCCCTGGTTCATCCTTTCCAGTTTCTTTACCATCACTCTCACAATCTGAGTCAAGAAAAACGACATTCTCGCCCGAGTCGCCTGAAGCCGTCTTTTTTAAGTCCCTCTTCTTTGGCCCGACTGGCTGAGCCTCCTCTTCCGAACTGTCGCTAAGTTCTACCGTCTCTATCACGTCGTCTTCAGCCTTCCTCTTAACTGTGTCCATCCTCGAATGTGTGTGACGTGACTGTCAAACCAAAAAATTTAACTTCGAAGCTAATCAGACGTCGGCATCATGTTGGCACAGGTTGGCATGAACATGAAGATGAAGGATGAAGACCGCTTTGTTGTGTTTATGTATATATGTGTTTTGTGTTTTAGATTTTAGATTCAAATGGCATGCCTCATGGTAAGCATGATAACTCAGGGGGCGTGGCATTGAGAACGAGCGGGAAGGAGTAGGGAAGGAGTGACTGAATCAGACTGGCAGTAAAATTTTTGTTTCGTTGCTGCTTTATACTTTGACCTGTTTCGATAGGTGACGCTACTTTAGCTGTGAGTAGGAAGGAGGAAAAGATCGTGAAATATATTAGCGGCAACCGGCAAGGACTGTAGGGGATGACATTGAGCAAATCTAGTAATGAGAGTCTTAGCCAGGTTAACCACAGGACACAGGAAGCACAATGAAGTGAACAAAAGAACGATCACCTATTATCCTAAATTATCATGGTGCTGTTGCTGTATATCAATACAACTACTGACGAGACGACGCACTAAAAATTAACAAAACTTTTATTTTGCCCATTTTGTCATATTTATTCTTAATCAAATCTAAGTTTTTTTTTAAATTTTGCAATGATAATTTTAACAATAAACTTTCATTAACAATCAATGTTTTGGTGCGTAATATAGAAATTATTATTCTCTAATTATGTAATAGATTTATTTAAAACACTAACTCCTCAGCTTTAGCATAAATTTCACTCTCTTTTTATTAGATATATGCGTCCGGCTTTTGTGGTCTGCTTATGGATAGTAATGAAATAATATATAATTATAAAAATGTATTTAAAATAGATGCATTAAGCAATGGCAGTATATATATAGTTGATGAAATTGACTCAAACATTGTCTACGTGTGCCGCAAAGAAATATGAGAAAATGGTAAATCGGCTCTATAGGTCCAGTTAAGTTATTTTAGCTGTTGTTAACCCTGCAGTTGCACTAAAAATTATTATACTTAATAACTTGTTGGAAACACGCAGGGCTCTTGTTTGCGCATCTGACGTGAAGGAGAGCAGTGCGCTTGATTATATAATTGGCATAATTGGTATAATTGGGATCGCACCGCTTTGTGCTGCTCATTCTTGACTCTGACGGGGTTTCCCATCACTCATATCCCAATCAATAACTAGAAAATATACAACAAGAGAAATTTCTTTCTAAAAATTTAAGAAATTAAGTGAAAATGAAACTACGCACTATTAACGCGTTTGTTGTCAATCAGCTGAAATTCAATCAAAAACCAGATTACTATTATTGCGTATTTGTTCGTCTGGAAAATGTACAATAGTGAGCAATGCTGACTTCACAATGAGTCACAAGTCATTATGCTTGTTATTCCTTGCATGATATATAAAGCTCTATATAGGAAACATAATGTATGAGTCACGTTGACAGATTGTGGTGTATATCTATAAATTTCAGGTAAAGTTACTGCGCAATATTAATCACGTCAAAAGTAAATTGTTAGTTGATTGAGATTTAATGGAAAACCCCTCTACATTTATTTTTTAATCAAACGTTTTTGAGACGCGCAACGCAACAAAAAGCGATAGACGCGCGCGCGCAGCGGGGTCTGTTCTTTCTGTTTCTCCTCTCGGTGTCTGCGTGCTGCAGGCAACCCTAATAAATTCCGACGTTCAGCCAGTGTAGCAAAAGGTTCAGGAATTATTAACGTCGAGTGGGGGCCGAGCGGACGAGGTGGCAAGGTCAGATGGCCCGACTCTCTCAGGCACAGGCCAGGGATCAGAAGGAGGGGAAAGGTTCCTTTTGCTCTCTTCTCCTCTCTCGCACTTGTACTTTTGACACTCCGCCGTAACTGAGTGTGTTTAGCTGAGCAAGTCAGTTACTTCGCTGCACGGAAATGGACGGAATTTGCTTATTCCTGGCACGTAGCGGCAAGCGCAATTAAAATTCAGCGCTTGGGAAGTCTCGATTGCCAATTTGGACGCCGGCTGAGATCAGGTAAACGCTCACTGTTGACACCCGTGCGTGCGAAAGAGACAATAATTATTGCGAGTGGCGCAGTCTCCAAATATTTGGCCGCTCCAATTAGAGGAGGCGGCGGCACTCGAGAGGAGAAATAAATAAAGTGTGTTTTTTATCGCGCGCGCCCAGCATATTATTCGCCACTTAAAAACGCGTCAAGGTGTAATGCTGGAATTTTAATAAGTTCGTCGCGAGAGCAGTGTGTGTGTCTTCGAAACTGGAGCGAGTAATTGAAGCCGTGGGTATTTGTTTGAGTATTAGATATCGCGTTGCGGAGAAATGTGCCAGCGAACAATTCAATATAATTACAACCGAAAATTCTCATGTTCAAACAAAAGACAGTTTGCTTTTCAAATGATTTTTATTTTTCAAAACTTGGCGTCAGGTCGTTGTATGTAATTTTTTCGCAGAATATTAAGCTTTTCCTGGGTAGCTAGTGAAGTCGAAGAAAAGTCTCTCTAATTGTAGCGTTCGTGAGAATTTGACAATTGAATATGCGCTATGCTATTTTTTAATTAACATGATTAATTCCAGCGTGTTTTTTTTCGCAAAAAAAATGAACTGTAGAAAATTATTTTAAAAAGTTTATTCTTAGTGCCAGTGATTTTACAAAATATCCAGAACATTTAAATATAATATAAAATTTAATACTTCCTGTCTTTCTTTTTCGGCACAAGATCTTTTTGGGGTTGCAACTTCGTAAAAATGCGGGAAAACAAAATTGGTAGTTTTTCTACCGTCTTTTGCGCATTAAATCAGTGATGCATTATTGCGCATTGGAAAGTTGACGAATCCTGTTCCTTTCGTTGCGTCAGTAGTGTTTTAAATTTATTTATTTTTAGCGACACATTAACTCTTTAATAAATCAAGCTTGCAGAATAATTTTTTGTCAGAATAGCATTGTTTCACTGCGCATCTGTGAAGGTTTTCGCTTCAAAACCACGATATTAAATTTACTTAATTTAACAGTTTTGGTCTTATTTCAGGTTAAGAAAATGACTTTTCAGAAATTAATTCTGAAAATCCTTTCTATATATATTTGTTTATTCTCACTAAAATATCATGTACAATACATAACGTGTTTGTCAATTATAACACAATAAATGACCTGTCAAAAGGTGAAAGGTATCTGGCGGGTTAGAATTTTAGCTGTATTGAATTATTTGTTAAACGTATTTTTCATGCGGAGCAATCGACCGATTTATTGTTTTGTTGGAATGAATTTGTATAGTCTATGAAAATTACTGTCTTAACCCCTGTATTATATATGTTGCTCAGCAGGTACTTTAGGTTTGATTAAAAGGGGAGGTTTTTTACCACGTTGTCCAGGGAAAAGCCTAATTTATGGGGTTTGGGTGTAGGGAGATACATATTTTTACGCGTTAGGCTCAAGCCTTGTATTTATTTTTAATTCAAGTGTATACCTGGAATCCAAGAGCTGCGGTAGCGAAATAATTCCAATTTATGTTTCAGGATGCCAACAAGTGAAGACGCGCCGCTACCCTCACAACACTACTTAAGCGACATGGAAATTTTAAGTGCGCCCAGTCCAACAAAACTCAGCGAAGGAGGACACATGAGAAGACGTTACAAGACCCACAGGTACAGAAATTTATTTTTTTCCCAGGCTTTCGAAACAAAAAAGGAAAATCTTGATTCCTGTTAGTACCGAGTATACAGCTTTTATTTCACAATTCAATGCTATATTTCACATTTTTTTAGAATTCCAGTATGATTTCCTCATAGTATATTAAACTGGATTGGAAAACATGCTGCGTTTGACATGGTACTTTTTCGGAATTTATTTCACAATTAAGATTTTAACACTTTTTCGGCTATTTCATTAAGTTTAGCGATTAGCCTTTACTCCAACCGAAGATGTCACCAGTGTAATTATTCTAGATGCTGGGCTGATTAGCAGGTCATTTAGTCGTATCTTAAAGTGCTTTATTTTATTCTATAATTTATAGTATCTGAGATTAAACCGAGCTCCTTATTTTGATTTTACAAATTAAAATTTTCATGATCGCTCCAAAGGCTAATAAAAGGAAAACACGCAGAGTTTGCCCGTTTCCATTTTGCAGAAAAGATTAACAGAACTCACGTAAAGCAAGTCCCGAGCGGAGAGCAATCTGACTAGTTTGCCCGGGCTTTGAAATAATGAGAGAGAGGGAACGCGTGCGTGTCTGCAGCAGGCCAGCGGCAATGGAATTTAAATAGCAGTTTCGCAGCTTATAAAAACTTTTAGAGGGATGTGGAAAAGGTTCAATCGGTGAACCTTCAACAAGTCGTAAGCACGCAAACGTACGCATTTTCTTTGGACTAAATAAAAAATATTTTGAAACCCAACTCAAATTAATAAATTTATGTTGTATCCCGGAAGAATTTATTCAAATACTGAACGGCACTTCAAGAGTTTTTTCAATGTGGTATTTATTTCGGTGACATGTAAAAACTGCTACTTTTGCAACTGAATTCATTCAAAGATCAGTTGAATAGTGTGTGGTACCAACATCTCAATATATATACACACACAAAATTTGATTAAATACATACATTAAATGATCATTGCTGCTGCAAACGAGAAAAGTAGTATTGAGATACAATTTTCGAAAAGTTATCTACTCTCTACAAATAACTCCATTTGATAAAATTTGTAGACTCTCCAAAAAAAGAAGTGTGCACGATTACTCCAAATATACAGACGATGGGGCAGAGAGCACGACCGACACTCCCCAGTGGTCCTCGCTCCAAAACAACAGTCTCACTAAACAGCGGACCGACACTCCCCAGTGGTCCTCGCTCCAAAACAACAGTCTCACTAAACAGCGCTCCGTGTCCTTGGTACGAAATTAGCTAAACGTGCAAAAGCCTTTTGTATGATTTCTTGCTTTCCATAGACGACGCTCAACAACTCGCTTGGTCAGTTAACAGCGGCGAGCAGCTCGGCCCTGTTACAGCCTCGAATGGCTCAGCTTGAGACGTTGGAGGCGAAGGTGATTTTATTTATTGATAATAAAAATCGACAAGTGAGAGTTGCAATGCCATTATTTGCTCCTTAATTTCGTGCACGGATAGAATGTTGTATTTAAATGGAACTTTTTTTGCTTCATAACATAACGATAATCTTATAATCATATAAATTTGGTTTTAGTTGCTTGAAGAATCCACGAAATTATTTTTTCAGAATTATTTTTCTAGCAAAATTAAAGTTTAAGAGTTTAAAAGTTTAAAGTAAGTTGCTTAGTGGTTTAGCAGCATTTAGACAAAAATCATAAAAATAAAAAATCAAGGATTCTCGCTTTTCGTAAATATTATCGTAGCTATTTTAGAACAGTCTAAACAATTCTTCCTGGTGCAGATGGCGAGTATAGAGGTTTCTTTGAGCTCCACGTGCCTATCCCCGACAGCCACAGGGGTGCGGAGGACTAAACGAATGGCACCGTCACCAACCCCGCGCAGTGCTCCGTCTCCCGTTTCAACGTTGAGCGTGCGGTCCACGCCAGCGCAGCCAACTAGAATTGAGATTATTTCGTCACCGATCAGCGAAAGTGATTCTCCCCGAAATGTAATAAGTGACAAGGAAAATGTGATTCAAAGGTAAATTTTAAATGAAAAATAGGAATGTTATGTTATAATTTTAATCTCTTGGCACGCATTTCAGCTTGAAAAGTAAGCTTAATTCGAGCAGTATCTGCAGTCCTAGCAAGGGAATAAACTTAAGAATTGAGGGCAAATGTGTTACTCCTGTTAGTCCTACTGAGAGGAAAGTTTTGGAAAACAGGGTAGCAAAGTTAAAACAAGAGATTGAGAGCAAAAGGACTGCGGTGAAAAACCTCAAATCAACACTCGACCAGCTTGATATTACAGAGTAATTATTTAATTTCAAACTTTTAAACCGAGTCTTGAAATCCTAAACCATTTAAAGTAACATTGACGTGAGGATTCGTCAAGCTGAGGTGGAGTTCCAGTTGGGCAGGGAGGAACTTGCTTTGCTGTCACTGACAGAAGAGCTGAGAAACCTGACGACCAGACTAGATATTGGAACTCTTATTCACTCGCAACCTGCCGTTTCACCGCCGCAAACCACACACCACATGACATTATTCGGGTAAGAGCAAAAGGTGCTGGACCAAATTCAATAAAATTTCCCTGGGAAATCGAAACGTGTTTCCAATTTTTTTTCTCCGCTTGCAGAATTGTGTCAGCTGCGATCCCCAACCCGTTGAGTATGCACGCGGTCCTGCTACCAATCTCGCTGCTTTACGACCCATGCAATCCAGTATTCGGAATATCAGACCGACTGATCCCGCCAGGAGTTGCATCCGTGGAATGGGCCAAGGACGAGGAATGTGGGTTGAAGCCCAATGACAGGTAAACATATTGCACACAAATCTGCAGGGAATACCGAGGACAATCTTCTTCAGCATGCAGCACAGATGAAATTTTGTTTGTTCATATTAGAAATTAATCACATTTGCATCAAGCCTTGAGCGCATTCAGTGCTTTGGAAACGCCATTGTAAAATTGCGCAATGCGGCATTTTTTCTCGAAATATTTTTGTCATTAATATTAAAGGACGTTAAACAAAGAAAATAAACGGATAGGATATGACTTGCGAAACAAAGAAAAGAACTAATATTAATTACCATATATACTCGGCGTAGATTCATTAACGGCATGGATGAGTGTGAAATTTTGGATAGGACATTATCTCGCACGCTGTCGTACTATATGGGCGTCTTTTAGCCAATGTTTCAGCTCCTTATTAACCTGCGTAAATAAAAATACACGCGGCAGTACAAGCTGCTGAAAATTTTCAAATACTTGTCGTTGAAACGATTGACTGTTCTATTTGTCGATAACTATCTATTTGCGAGAGTTGCGGAACGTCGTGAAAACCCACCATGGTCTAAACCAAACTCTTGCAGAGCAGAACTGTTAGAGGTGTTTTTTCACCAAATGCAAACTTCCTTGTCATCTCTAATTTTTCACCGTTTTTATTGAAGAATTAGTTTTTTTTCTTAAATTAATTCAAAATGTAATTAAGAGGTCTCAGCCGCGTATTTCAAGCCACATTTTTGGTTGGTTTGGTGAACATTTTATCCGGCGGCTGGCGCAGCTGGTAAAGTGAAGTTTGATAGTGCTTAATTACGGTTAGAAAAATATGATGACCATTTTTATCTGCGGCACTTTTTGACCGGTGGCTGGCGGCTAACCACGTGACCAAACATTAGCCGACTTTTGCGGCGAAGCGCGGCTGGCTGAGAACTCAATTGTTAATCAAATATCTACTAAAATAAAATTGCAATTTTCAACAGGATAATTGAGGCTAATGGCCAGCTCCTGTCAAGGATGAAGCAGGACTCGCTGAAGAATTTGCTGAACTCCACCAACCTCACGCAGCTACGGTTGGTGGTTATTCGTTCGTACCCAATCTCGCACAAACAGCAAGAGGAGCACTCGTTCGAGAGCGCCGAGTACCTGGAGAAGACAAAGAAGGCGGGCAGCGACAGGTCAAAACTGCTGGAGTTGGAGAACTTGAAAGCAGAAAATCTTCGCCTCTCGCACCGAATCTTCTACCTGGAAGAGCAGGTTGCCGACCTGATCTCGTCCGACGAGCAGGTCAAAACGCCGTCGGTCCAGCAGCAGCAGCAGCCAGTCTACCGGGCCAAAGGCGAGGTGCACGTGTTCCAGAAAGGCTCGCACACCGCGATCGTGTCGCACGCCAAGCAGGACAAGACAGGCCCGCGGAGCCGGTGGCAGGAGGAGTCCGAGTACAGCGACAGTAGGAGCACCCGCTCGCTGGACGTCAACAAATACAAGCCGGCGCCACCGAAGAAGCCGCAGAGGTTGAGTCTGCTGCGGGCCACCAGCCTGCAGCAGGGCATCGACACGTCGGAGGTGGTTGCGCCGAGGAAACCGTCCAAGCGGCCTCACAAAAACGTGGTGGCCATCCGTCCAGACCCGCAGCCCCACTGGACCAAGCAGGAGCACGTCCTGCCCGCGTCGGCCCAGTACCACAACCAACACGTCCCCGAGATCGACGCCAGGGAGAACTGGTGTTGACATCAGCGAATTTGCCGACTTCTTGCCACTATGAAGTCTAATACTGTTAAACTTGAATTGATTTGCTATTGAAAGAGATTATAGAAATGTATATTAAATAAAAAGAAAACAATTGCTTGCTTTATATTCCCTTTTTTCCTTTTAAGCAAAACTAACTCTTTTAATTTTAAAATAATAGTAGGGGATTCGGTTAAAGTAAGAAGCTCTGGTTATATAACTCTTACATCAATTTATTACTGCTGAAGGGAAAATTACAATGGCCATCAAGATCACCGTGAAAATTACATCAAAATGAATCAACATACTGATTAAAGCGTGGACAGGAAAGAAACCAGCAGCGACCCAAGTCGTCGTGTCGACTAAATGTTAAAATATTTTGGTACATCGTGAAGAGCCGTCTGCTCCATGCGAGAAGAACAGAGGAACCGGCTGATATATATATAGAACTGAAAACGCGAGTGTATGACCATTGTAGTTTTGCCACTTTGTAGGAGGGAATAATACGAGTCTCAGTAATTACACTTTATTATGGCCAAAGCTCCTCTGTTCTTGGTTACTCCTGATCTTAATGCTATCAAGTCTAATGTAAAATTTCCTGTGAACGCATATGTGTGTTGTGTCTGATCTCATGTTGTTCGGATTTTCTAGGCAAATCAACATCAACGAATTGCGTGTCTTTGTAAAATCATGATGGGTGTTAAGCTACCTCTGCACTTTCGAAAGCAAAACAATTAAACTTCGTTTGATATAGCATTTTGTTCTCTCTTTTTAATATTGAGTGTATGTGTTTTTGTGTATAGTGAGTGCATTTTTTGATTTTTCCAAAACACACACGTATCTCGTTATTTCCGGTAATTTAATTTCAGGGGCCCATTTATACATACATGAATTACTTTGACGCTACAAGCTAGAGATTCACATATCGCCCTCTCAACATGATTTCATCCAGTTATATCTTTCTATAATATGAAAAGGAATGCTCTGTTTGCTCGACTATCAATTACATCAGACATTTCTTCTTACACTTGTTAGGACAATTAGGACTAACATTTTTATTCGAGATTTTTCTTTTTACTGCATATATTTTTTTAAAAATCAAGGAAAGAAATGCATTTTATGTTTCGGGTTTTATTGATTATACAAAATAATTGATTTTACCGATTTAAACAAAACGATCGCGTATTGATAATCACTCTTAAAATTTGTTTCCTCCTCTGCTCTTTTTAAATATACAATGAATAATTATATAAGCTGCCGAATTCAGCTTGAAAAAACCTCAAATCCTCGGCACGCGCCGTGACGTTTGCTTTCCAGGAAGTTCAAATTGGTGTAAAAACTGTCTAAACATTTACTGCCACCTCTTGGGGCGCCGACCTGGGTTTAAGGTTTTTCATGTTTGTCTCGATCGAGTAGTCAATAAGTAAGAGCACCAGAGATCGCTACATTACAAAACGGAGAAATTAATACTCCTGTCAAACAAATGTTGTCATTGCCACAACATCTATACATACATAAAAGTGAAGCTGGTGCCCATCGTTTTCCTGTTTACTGTCAAAAGTCTCTGCTCGGCCAAACTCTTTTGATATTATATTTACAAACTCAACTGCTTTTATACCAGTCGCGTACTTTTTATTTTGTCTGAAATAATTCTGGGTCAAAGTGCAAAAGTGTAGAGGAAATCTTGAGAGGCAAAAGTGTTATGCGTGACTCTGTGTGCCCTTGCTCCAGGATGATGATAATCCGTACTGCGGCTACGAGTTATACTGCTTTCGTGTTCACTCTTTAAATTTGCGTTTATACATATACAATTGGAATTTGCTACTATTCCCTTATGGACACTCAATTTAAGCCTATTATGGCAAGCACGTACCCCCGTCGCGCACTTAAAAGTAGTTAATAATTTTCGCGCTTCGTAAGGTTGCAAATCCTGTTTTTGTGTGATAGAAGCACTTTTAAATTATGCGTCGAACCCTCAAGCCGAATGAAAAGTGGCAGCTATAAATTCGCAAATTTTCTTTCCCTTTCTTATTGTGAGTGGTTGTGGCGCCCTCGCACAGTATCCTCTATACATATTATCTCATTTTAGCTAAAACGTGGAAATAATTGATGTTTATTATTTGTTTAGAAAAATGGCACAAATTCATTTATGCAAATCGACGATAACTCTTTTTCTCTCTTTCCAAGAAGAAGCAGCGTGATTGAAAAATAGAGACAAATTTGAAACCAAGTGGCAGCAAAATGTGCTGGTTCAATGAAATGTTGTTACACGAGAGACACAATAAGTACAAATCAGTAGATCATCTCTAAACATGCAAAAATACAGGACTATTTTTGTTTTCTTTCTTATTATGAACAATCATAGATGTGAAGCGATCTTACCTATTATTCCTCTGTGTTGTTTTGTCTTGTAAACCCCCCAAAACTGTTATTCGCGCACGCAATTTCAAAATGTCCAGTTTGATCTAATTGTATCTTGTGTGCATAATGAGTTTGATATATTCGTAACCTTAAAATTTACACCCAACATAAAATCTGCGCTATATTGTTTGCATAGAGGTGATCTCTGCGCTCATACATGTGAGTGAGTTTGTGTGAGAGAATTCCCCTTTTTACTCCCCAATGCACAAGGAAATTAGAACGTTTACCAGGAGAGCGTCTCGATTACACATCTGTTGCTTTTGATATCGCTTACTCTTTAGCTTCAAAATATTTGTAAGTTGGATTCTCGTATCCATTGATCTGCATGTTGGCTACGTGGCGTTCCTCTGGTGTTGCAGCCTGGTCGACTTCAATGAAGCCCTGAAACAATTTGTTTAAAATGGTTAAAAACGGGCCTCGCCTCGCCACTTCAATTCGCACCTGGTTCTGAGGAGAACGGGCGTTCCTTCTTCGCAGAACGGCAACACCGACAAGTCCAGCGGCCATGATGGCCACTCCAGCGAAGATCAGAGTGAAGTAGACGCTCCTTCTCTCCCTGTGATACACCTCACGACGGACAGAGAAAGTCTAGAAAAATTGATCATAATAAATATGCTGTAAATTTAAAATTGCTTGACACTGCATATAGTTTGAGATTGTTGACTTTAGTAGGATATTGTTTTTAATAGGAGAAACTTGAAAGTTGACTCACAGGTTCTCCGTGACTGATGTCGTGTGTCTGGGAATGAGCCGGCTTGGGCAGCGGCTCATGCTGGGTGTGCAAGGTGGCTGGGGCCTCTGCAGATGGAAGCGACGAGGGCAGGGCACGCTCCTCCTCGACAATGTCCGAGTCATAGTGCGTGTCCATCTTTTGACTTTCGCCGTGTCGCTGGATTTCCTTCTGCTGTAGTCGCTCAGCCTTGCGCTGCTCCTTGCGCTGACGTTCCATCATCTTCTGACGATCTTTCTCTGAAAATTAAATATTAATCGTTTGTACTTATTTATTTTCCATTATATTTTATATTACCTTCTTGTCGTGCTTGCACTTCTGCTCTGAATTTGTCGAGAATGGCGGCTTCAGAGTCCCTGGACATGGAAAGGAGGGAGCCTGGGGTCTCGTCTTTAGTTCTGAGAGCAGTCAGGTAGTCTTCCATCAGCACTCGGATCTTTGCCGACAACTCAGGGTAGCTGCAATAATAATTAAGAAAAATTATTTTAACGTCGAAAATGCGATGCAATAATTCCAAATTATTGAAATAAAACTAAAACTCACTGGTCAAGCATCAGGAGGGACTGGTTGACCATCTTGTCGATGTCGACGAGGTGCTCCAGGGTGAGACTACGCTCTCGATCAGCCTGGTCAGGGCTGGAGACGAGCAGGTGGCGGTAGTGTGCGATGCTGTGGTGGCGGTCCTTGTGCAGGGATCGCAGCAGCTTCTGCAGGCACTTCTGCACTCGGTGGGTCTGGCGGGAGGAGGGCAAAAATTTAAAAATCAGCACAGAGGAGCTGGAATGAGCACTCACATTTGGTGGATTTTCGCTGAGGGCGTCGGTGTAGCAAGCCATGGCCTCTTTCTTGCGCTCGTTGATGTGCGCCATGACGCGCTGCTGGTGCATTGCAGTCAACTGGTGCTTCTCAGCGTCACCTTCCTCCTCCAAAGCCTGCACCGTCTTCTGGAAGCGCTGGGTCATCTTCTTTTTGAAGTCGTCGGCCGCACGTGGGTCATTCTGACGCATGTCTTGGTAGCGCTCCTCCAGGTCCGACCAGTCCTTCATCACCTGCACAGTGAGCAACTTGAAATTGAGACGCGTGCGCAGCAATCTAACTAACACTTGATTCACGAATCCCTTTTTTCGTGCAATGCTATTATTTTGTTGCTTTTCTTTTCTAGAAATATGCTATCAAACCAGAGAGAGTAAAAAATAACTAGGCGTGAATGACATTCCTCTAAAAGATATATGTTCAAAAATTACTTAGTTACGAAAAACTTAATTCTCAAAATACTCCTCAAAATGAGTGACCCTGTTTATAAAGCCTAAATAATTTATTCAGCTAATTAAATCAAGTTGCACTGAATTGAATAAAAAGCAAACAATGATTTGAAAGCAATGCGCGAAAAATAAAGTAAAAAAGCACAAAGGCAGCGCACCTTGGTGACCTTCTCCCTGTGCATTTCCTCAAGCCGCTGCTGTGCCTCTTTGTAAGCCTGGTGCTCGCCCCGGGGGTCAAAGTGGGTGAAGTAGGGGTCGGGAGTGGGCACCTGCTGGCCGGTGGGCTGCGCGGCCGCCGGCTGGCTGTTGGCCACTGGTGAAGCGCTGGTCGGCGTCGGAGCACCAGGCGCGGCCGTCGAGCTAGCGCCAAAGCCCTGCATGTCGTCGACATCGTCGTCGCCGTCCTCTCCCTCACCGTAGTCGTCGTCTTCTTCGTCATCAGCGTCATCGCGATTCAAAGCGTCGTCTGCATCCTCGTCGCTGTTGTCAGCGTCGTCCTCGTCAGAGGTCGTGCTGGCCGTTCCCTCGAGGCCCAACTTGTCGCTGGACAGCACATCAGCCATCTGACCCTCAGGATCGACTGAGAGAGTCAGGTCAATCGGCTTCTTTGGCTTCATGTTATCTGCAAATAAAATTTACCGTTTTTGGTAAATACAGACTCCTGTTTTGACAAGGCAAATTTAACAGTCCAGCTAATCTGTCGCAAAGATGTTTATAAAAATTAGCTAATCAATAACTTATTTTGCTTAAGATCTGTAATTTATCTGTGTGTTTGAAAAAGAAAAGAAACGTAGTAAAAGTTCTCCTAATAAAATGCAATCCGAATAAAAGTTTCAATCCCTTCTGCACAGAAACTTTGAAAGTACGCATTGCGCCAGGAAGTGATGAAAGCACGCAAATAAAACGAAGGTAGAATAGCAAAAGAAGGGAAAGGATGCTCCGGGGCGTTTAGCAGTTTGTGCGTAAATAAATTTAGAGCGACAACAACGACTTTCGGTCTCTCACCCTTGGCATGCTTTGGACAGCACACAAATTCCACCCCATTGAAGAGGGAAATTCCGCAAGGCAGCAGCATGGCAAAGCTCCGCAGAATCATGTCGCGACTCTGACAGGCCAGGGCGGCCGTCTGGTTCCACAAGGCAAATTCCCAGCATTTGGTCTGGTTGTGGATGTGGTCAAAGAGGCAGGTCTCAGGTACGAGAAGGGCATCGGATTGGAATGGACCCTCTGAAATAAACCAACAGGTCACACATCAGAAACAAAATTTTCAACCATTACAAAAAAGTGCGGGTGGGGTCATCCGCGCAAAATATAATGAATAACATGCGTGAGTCGGTCGTGAGCAGTGCATTTGTACTTAACACAAAGTGGGGGCGATGACAGGAAGCTGGGATTCAAAGGACATTATTCGATTTTTTTGCCATTTGATGAAAAATATATTCATATCTGAAAATATTCTTAATTTCATTTGAGATACCGACCGTCGTTAAATAGGGTGTATTTAAGATTGGGAGCTGGTAAATAAAACTTATTAACAAGGTAAGAGCAGCAGCAAATTAAAATGTGTTTTGCTAGATTAGCACGCAGCAAGCGCCTGCGAAATCGCAAACCATACAACCCGCCCGTCCGGCATGCACGCCGGTTGCATACTTTATATAAAGTATTACTAAGCAGCGCTAAGCACTAATAAAATTATTATTGGTATTTTAACCATACATTTTTTCTTTTTACCCATGTCCAGGAACCGGGAAAGGTACTAGCACGAATGCTGAAACCCGGGTCTCAATAACACCGCGAGCATATAACATGGGCGTACCAGGCCGCACAAGAACCCAGCTCACTGAAGAGCCACATGCCTCCGCACCGAAGACTTTTTTGAAACGCTATAGACATTCGTCCCGTGATGCCAAATCACGCATGCTGGAAAGGTGCAAACCAGCAAGTTGCTAGTCGGCCTAGGGCTATGCAGTTGGCAGGGAGGCTTTCCAGGCGGTCACCCTTCCATCCATCTACCGACAGCACGCATTGTTGCTTAACTTCAATGATCTAACGTGTGTCCAACATGCTACACCCTAGACATTTTTCTTGTTTAGTGATATCATTCCCACCAAAACACAACAAATAATTTACAGTTATCTGTGATTTTCAGTTAATTGAAATGGAACTTTTGCTTAAAGAGTGAATATGCAATTTTCAATCGCAATATAAGGCACCTTTTTTAATTTTGAAAGCATTCCTTTCCGCATTTGAATGAGATCGAATTAAGTCACGAATTTAATGAGAGAATTGTGTTTAAACGATGATTTTTTATTCCCAAGAAAACTAAACACGAGATCTTTTAAAGCTGCCATGGTATCATCTGGTTGCCCCGGAAAAATGTCTCCACACCGACTACCGCCCCTCTCAACACGGATAAGAGTCATATCATTGAGCAAGACGCTCTCGGGATGGTAAAGTCAAGTTTCGCGGCTAATTGATAGCGAGCTGGTGAAATACGCGCCGGGCGTAATAACAGAGAGCAACACGCGTTCTCCGCGTGCAAAAGGAGGGCTTTATTTCATCCGCCCCTTTCCATCCGCGGCTGCCTTGTGTGCGTGCGCGAGTGTTTGCCCGTCGGTGTGTATGGAAACGGGGGCCAGGGCCGCGGCGAGCGGGTGGGGGCGCCGACGAGGGAATATCGATCGGCCTGACTTTTCTGCGCCGCAGCCCGCGCTATCGATTGCCTTTCCACGCAGCTAGCGTGTGCTTTTGCCTCTGCCTCTGCACTCGCTACAAGCTATCCCCAAACAAAAGCTTTCAAAATCAAGACCGGGAAAATAACATTAGCTTTCCGCTCGGGGGAAAATTGCACCTTTCCAATCGTTATATGTACTCCTGCCTTGCGATTTTCTCGGGTGCTTTTCTCTCTTTTTTATTTGGCCATCGTTACGGATGAGATTCTTTATGGAGGGCGAAAAAGGAAAAAGTGATACTACTTTGCAATAAAATATTTTCTTGGGTTTTATTTGAACCAAACCCCAATCCATATATTTTTTCCTAAATGAGTAAAATTAGATTTTACGGTTTAATAGCTCCATTTGATGATACTCAAAGATAATGGTTAGGAACGGAAAGCAACAATTTTCGCAGCACAGTTCGTATCATATTTTTGTTTGTGATTAACTTCCAAGAAGCTATCTGCTCACTCGAGTGTGGGAAAATAATACTAAATATTTCTAATCCTATATTATATTTTCACCACTGATACGACTGACGCTGAATATGCCGGTCTGCATTGTCAATCAATTGATGCGAGTTTCGTAACTACTTCTATTGTGTCGATAAAGCTATTTGCCAATCGGTGGTGAGCTTACCTAAGCAGCGGTAGGGCTTGACCCAACGGGAGATTTTGCATTTCCTCTGGCCTACTTTGCACCAGTTGGGCACTTTAAGGTAGTGGCTCGCCTCCACAATGTTGGTGATGTCCCTCTTTGGATACACCTAAAAGCAAAGACATGAAACTTATAAATTTGATCAAAAAAAATCCTCCACAATATTTTAATAAGCCATCTTTTGTTGAGAAAAAAAATTATGATTAATTTGACAAGAGAATTGACTAGTTCTTCCAAAGCATCGCTCAAGTGTTTAATTTTATTCTTTACTGTGGCGGTGCAACGCAAAATACAAACCTCCAACGTAATAAAAACAATTGATTATTATTTTACAGTGAGTTTTGGTCTCTTTGTCATAATATGTGGATATATGAAATTATTCACGCACTGCCCATTATAGGAAATCACTGAATTTGTAGTCAAATCAATAAGATAAATTTTTGTTTTAAATGTGATAATTTAATTTCATACATTTTCGTAAGCAAAAAAGGAACAGCAACAACTACAACTGCCCAACCATATCAGGATCTCTTAGTAATAAATTTGGATTGAAACTGCGCGTTTGTGCGCCCATGTTGCTATTTGCCGCAGCCCACGTTAGAGCGAGCTACAAAAAGGACATTCATGTAGAGGCCGCCCTCGCACACCGATTGCGACCCATTGTTTAATAATTCAAAGACTATTCGGCGCAAGTTGGGAAAGAGGCGCAGCTCACCTTTTTGCAGTAGTCGAGGACAGCCATCTTGTCGCGCGGACAGATGGCTTTGGTCTCAGGGTCGGAGACCCAATGACCCGTCTCGGTCATATACTGGTTGTGGTAGGTGGCCCTCGGCTCGCACATGACGGCGACCTGCGGCTCGAAATGGGCGGCGGGCACCTCTGACGTCGACGATGGACCGACATTTCCAGCCTGAAACAAAGAGCGGAATGTTGCGTCAAAACGAACGAATTTCGATCAACAGGAAAAAAGACAAATATTTTGGGGTTTGAGAGCTTCCTTTGTCGAAGGGATAAGCTATGTGACAGTGCGGAATTGAGTATCGGTGTTGCCCGCGTAAAATAAAATGGAGATGACAATATTTTTTTGCGATTGCGAGTCGTTTGGTACATTACGCTATAACAGCGAAGGGAACAAAAGAGCGATATGGTCGGACGGACGGCTTGTATCGCTGAGCGATTTCCTATTTACACCCACCGTTGTTGTGGCGCAATACATAACGCCCAAACGGCCGGCTGGCTGCTCCTAGCTTTGCCGACGCACAATAATCAGATTCCACACACAGGATGCAACGACCCGAATTGGTTCCATTGTCAGTTAGATGAACGATTTAATTGAATTCCAAAGCTCGGACATTAATGTAGAATTTCATTTTTCCCATCCAGAATTTATACGAGTCACGGTTGTTCACAGATCACGTGTAAACCCTGTGCTGATAATGCCCGTTTTTTAGCCCTTTAAGTGATGGGGTATGGAACATTTTTTCTTTTAAAATGAAATGAATATAGCTTTATATTATTCCATATTTATACACAAATATCATGTTCAGCTAGTTTCGGCTGCTGGTTGCAGCACTATGTAATTAATGAGTTACAATGGAACATGAGTTACAATTAGAGTTTGTTAGTAAATTTCCATACAACTGAGGAAGCAGCATTTAATTTCAACTAACACGTGTTATTATGACTATCTCGTGTGCCTTCATCGGCATCTGCATCCACCAAAGTTCGAACCATCTTTTTTTAATTATCAACCATTTTTGGCGCTTGAGGTACTTCCGGAGCACTGACGGAGGGTATATATGAGAGTGACGAAGGAATTTGCTTCCGTATTTAATCTGACGGACTCTTGGCTCGATCTATAGTGGTAAGGGAATGCCAAGAACTTTGGCTGGGAGACGGTTAGGTCGGTGGGGCCGAGCACTAGGGTCTCGGGCAACTATTTAGCAGGTAGTGTCGAAAGCAAGAGTCGTGCCTTGCCAACCCTCGCCTCTTTGAAAAAGCGCTCGTTAGGCAGCTGCATCCAGAAGAGAAGAGAGAGAGAAGAGAGAGAGAGAGAGAGAGAGAGAGAGAGAGAAGGGAGTGGACACCTGCTGCCTCAGCATCTCTACCTGCTGCAATCTGGTCACGTAGATAGGCCGGGCACACGATTATTGATTTTACAACCGCGAATATTTGACTCGTTATTATCGGGTAATAAATTTCAGATATACACCAGTTTCCTTTTGCTTGTAAAATAGCGGCACCCTGTTGACGTCTCTTGCTGCGGCTGCGACGCGAATAAGCACTTTGCTTTTTGTATTCACATTTAGAGTACGCAGCTCTGTGGCATGAATGCAGCAGTCAGAATTTTGAAAAATAAGAAGTTCTTGTCCTGAAAAGGCCACCGAAAGAGAAGCGGCAATAAGCACCATCGTTTTATCTCACCAGACGAGCGGACATTCACTTGAAATGAGTGCGGAGGCAAGAGACTTTTCCTCAGCCGGTCGGTGAAAACGAAATGACGTTGGCGAGAGTCCGTGAGAAGAAAAACGAATGTGTATATCTTGCGAACTTTTTACACGCTCCATCTAACACTCCAGGACGAAAACACCTGCCCGCCCCTCTGGGCAAATCCGTACATTTGCGATTCAATTCCTCCGCCGCCGACTGACAAGAAAGTCGCATCTTGTAGGTCTTCTGGAAAAAAGAGCAAAAGAACCTATCCATGGCTGGCAGCTGACGCATGTATTTTATTTCTATCTCTATCGTTCAAAAATCTGGAGGAAATGATGAAAAATCCAATAGCATCCACAGCAATCCGAAAAAGCATAAAACGGAAAGTCTTAATTTAAATCATGTATATAATCATTTTGAAAGCTTCTCCGCCTCAACCAATTTTCGCCAGCTGCTGCAGCTCATAACCGAGTTGTGCGTGACTAATAATTATCTTGGGCGCGCTTCGTCTCACAATTAAAGTTGCGCGACGAGCAGTATAAGTTTATCGTCAAATTGAATCGTGAATTGCAGTTTGTAACGAGGGGGTTGGACCGATAAGACGAGTCAAACTTCCGCAACAATGGCCGCTCATTAGACACTGGATGCTTGCGTACAGTGAATCGTAATCAAGCCGATAGAATTAAACAGAAATGGGACACGACGATGGGAGAGAGCTCACCTCCGGCGCGACTCGGTTTAATATTCACGAAACGCGCAAAATGCCTCTTAATGCAAATCACAAGGGATCTTTGCAGCATTTCTGTCCGATTGTTTTACTTTATGGCGCTACGTGATACTGCAATGCGATACTGTTGTACACACATTTACTCCTAGCGATTGTGGTTTTTTCGCTCTTCTCCCCCTCCAACCCCTATGGCGGAGGAAGCTAAAGTTGAGCAGATTTAAGAGTTCTTCGTGGGGAGCTACCCAAGTCTGAGAACGAGAATTGTTTCGAAACACATCGCCACTAAAAGTGCTAGACTAAACTTAACTTTCGAAATTCCACTTCCATCCAAAATTCTATTGGAAACGTGTACTTCACGAATATTAGAAAAAATGGAAATATTTCTGGTAGTCCCCGGCGAGTTCAAAATTTACCGGTTGATTGCCAAGACCTTTTCTTTGAAATATCAGTGCGTACAGCAGAATAAATCAAAATAATCTAGATTTTCATTAAAATGTTTCTCCGCAATATATTTTATCTCAATCTAGAGCTGGTATGACTTTTTGCTCTGCTTCTCTAGCTTTTGTTAATTAAGGATGACAACAAGAGAGCTAACATGCAACCCTGTGGGTAAAAACATATTCGAGGCAAAAGAGCCCTGTCTAAATTTTATGTTGTCTAACAAAGCCAGCCTCTGGCGCTTTTTACGCGTAAAAAGAGGTCCCGCAGCTTAATTAGCTCTGTCCCCACATCATCAACGGGTGCCACAATTTGGTTTAAACTTTGGACCCCATGTGTAGGTGAATTATATTGAACCAAAGAAAGCGCGGATTCCCTGCAGATTTCGTATTACAGAGGCATGATTCACTAAAGCTGAAATATTGAGAACGTGCGGCTGAAAGAACTGTCAAAACCACTTTTTCGCAGCGACAGCAGGCCGCCTTAACGCTCTCCAAATTTTCCATGGCTGATGACGGGCGGGTGTGGAGCTTACGCAGAGAATAATGTTCGCACGCTACGGATAAACGGCCGTCAGAGAGGAGAGGCGCGCTTCGAGTTAATCAGGCTCGCCAAATTCTATAGTGCGCACGGAGAGCGGACAAACGAAGGCTCAATCTTGAAGGGTATAGCTCCCTATTTGCCTCTCGCCTCCACTATTTAATATTCCAGCCAAATATGGGGGGTCTTGTGTGCTGGAGACGAAAATTGGCATTCGGAGCCAATTTCTTGTTCCAGCCGGTTGAGGAGACAAATTGGCACGAAAATGAAAAACGAGGGCGTGAACTCAGCCCAAGCGCTGTTTCGTGTGATGGGTGACTCAGCGTTTTTCCGCTGTTTCTTGCATGGAAAAACACTAAATCACATCGTATCAGCAACTAGGTCTTCCATCTACCGTAGGGAAAAAGTGCAGGGCTCAAAATATTGAAACTAAAATTCACAATGACCATTTGAAAACAAAAGAATCAAGTTTGATGCTAGATATTGCGTCCAGATATTATGGCAATCTATTTTTATTACTTAATAAATGGCCTCTAACCGCGAGAAAATAAAGTTGCGTTGAACCTATTTGAATCCTCTAAACCGACTGAGATATATGCTTTTCATTTCAAACGTATTTCCCATCGAAGCCAGGCTTTATCTTTGAATTTATTTTACGGCCTTCCAGCAGGCCCACGCACTAGCACACAACATATATATATATTGGCGCGGTCGGCCTGCACTTGCAACGCTCACAATTCATAAACGGGAATCGGCCGCTCGCTCTCGCTTTGTTCCAAGCCCGAATAAATCACCTCGATTTATTGACACCCGGAGCCGCAAACGAATAAAATCCAACCACGCAAAATTGAAGCACGTTTTTCATTGAGCCCGACGGGAAAAAGCGTTGCTCATGGAATCACTAAAATGTTGGTCTGCTGTCAGATTTGTTTACTCAAATAACATATTTAACGATGTGTTCAACGGAATCAAAAATATAATTTTCATATTTTTATTGACATTTTTTTTTTCAAAAGAATAAAATTGTAATCAAGTGAAGATCTCGAAAGATTCTGTTCGCTAGACAGAAGTGAAATAAAGGAAAAATCATTCTCATGGGCAAAATTTCGCATCTGGCGCCATCTACGCAAAAGGCGAATTAGTCAGCAGTATGAGGCGAGAGGGCAGGCTGCTGGATTGCGTCAGCATGTCAAGCGATGAGCCGGGTCCGCGGGGAGCGGCTCGTTCAATTGTCCCAGAGAGACGATGAATTTCAAATGCGCGCGACGGCAACCAAATGAGACGACGCTCGACCCTTTCCGATTCGATGGCTTTGCACTGAGCCAGCAAAAACACTGTTTGCCAATTCAAACGTTTCTTTAGATTTCTGCCGCTGCTTCTTTGTGAGTCTGCCGGTGTTAATTGCTTGACAAATAAAAGTGCATTTATGATTGCAAACAGTGCTTTTCGTATTTTTGCGTCGATTTTTTTATCTTTATTTCAAAAAGTGAGATTTCAATCGCATGGGTTTTACCCTCCAACACTCATAAAATTAAAACAATGATAATAATACATGGTTCTCACATACTTCAATGTACCAAAAATAGACATAATTGACTTTAACCCGTTTTCCTTTTACAAATTTAGGATTTTAATTGTTGTTGATTTGTAAAATAGGAATAGGAAAGGAATTGCGGCATAAAATATTATCAGCAGCCGGTACTTTCATTTCAGGCCTTGGCATCAACAGCAGAAGAAGGAACAAACGACTCTCCGTCTCACTTCAGGTTACATGCTCCCCCCAGCAAGTTGTGCACTTGAGAGCGCATTCGCATTTTATTTTCATTCTGGGTGCGTATGGCGTGAGTATTTGAGGGCCAGGAATGACTCATCGTCGGGCTCCGGCGGCATGCGCGCGTCATTTTCCCTCTCTGCACTAACACACCGGCAGCGGCGAAAATTCTATTGATTTTCCGGTGGCAAACTCGCGCTGTGTGGGTCGGCCGTGCGCATATAAACTCACACACAGAGAGACGGGAATTACCGCGCGTTTCCTCTGCCTATCGATGCAAATTTGGATCAAATTGGCACTGCCGGCGAGTCGCGCGTTCATTAGCGATAGTGACAATTTACACCATGCGACCGTCGACGAGTTGCGTGATGGGAATTTGGGAAAACCTCTATTTGACTTGGTGTTGAGGAAAAAACACACCATGATCAGCTCTCACAAAGAAAAAATTTGTTTCGGTCACAAGTGCATTGAATTCAATTGATTAAATAGCTAAAATAACTCGTGGGGTTTGATTTTTTATCTCGAAAGAGAAGCCACTAAACCATTAAACAGATAATTTTTGTCTAGTGGGTAAATGATGCTGAAATCCTGATTACAACAAACTAAACTGCTCAAAACCGCAATGGGAGGTGCCTAAACATTTTTAATGTAAAATTTTCTTATCTTTTTAGATTAAAGGCAGCCGCATTTTAATTAAAATTCATCCCATATTGTTTGCTCAAATAGACTTCCCCCCGACTTCACCATCGCAAACAGCGAAGCATTGTTCCCCGAGTAATTTATTGCCGGCTGCATACAAAATTCGCTTGAAAATTGATGACGGCCATTAAGCAGCCGGGCAGATAGATGGATGGCTTGGCAGAACGCGATTTTGGGTGATTAAACGCGCATTTCCCGGACAATAACTTGGCTCGATTTACGGCTATCTTCACACAGCAGATAGTGTGTACACGTGGAATGCGACTTTGCACCTGCCTCTGCACCAAGAGGAAATTTTCCTTCCGCCGTCGCGAAAATGCAAATGAGGCGGCACAAAGTGGCGAGAATGAATTGCCGGCAAGACGTTGGTTCATAAGTTTGACAGGCAGCTTGTTCACGAAGTTTGCCCGGCGAGCAGAAATTGCTCCAACAAGTTGCTCTTGACTGCGTTTCCCGAAAAAGCGTGATTAATGGATTTTAGCACGACGGGTATCTGATTCGGAATCAGTGTCACCAGCAAGCGTCACTGCCAGAGAAATTAATCTGAAATCGTTAAAATCGATGATGAGGAATCAAACTCTGAGGCGGAGGGCCCGTTAAACTGTTGTAAAGAAATCATGAAAGGTGCAAAAAACCGGTCCCTATAATCAATTAGGAATGTCTAAAAATAAGGAGAGAGAGATGTCAATGATTTTCCATTGTGATTGATTCAAATCCAACTAATAAAATAATTCATCTGCAACACACAACAACAAATAAAGCTAACATAATTGAATATATTTTAATTTTGAAATATGAATCCACTTATAAATTTTTAGTATTTTAAAGTTAACTACTAAAAAATCGAATAGTTTTCCTTGAATAGATTTTAGGACCGATTCAAATCCAAGCGTAGATTTGAATTAGCATTCTGATGGTGGCCGAGTTTTCACGCCTTGTAAGCTTTCTACGCTCAGTGCATATTTAATGCTTAATTTGCCGCGCTCTTGTAATACTTTGTCACATAATTATGTTCAGGGATTATCAAGGCGCGTATATATTTTGCGGTTTTGGAGCACCGAGGGTCGCGCTGGAAAATTGTCTGCAAATTTAACCACACGCCCCACTTTTGAAACAAAGGCCACCAGGGAAAAATGAGAAAAGGCTTTTACATGCGGCTTTAATTTACAATGGCCGGGAGCGAACTTATTTTCATCTCGGTGACAAAGAATTCTCAAAACAGAATCTCTTTCCCGGATTTTGATGGAACTTTTTTGGGTGGCAGAGAACAAAAGTCATTACTTTAACCAAGAGAGAATTCTGTTTTGGCTCCCTAAAATCTAATTTCCTTGCCTCGCATGCAGAAAGATACGCAGATGGCAAAATAAATTTCAAGCGATATTTTATGTTTATCGAAATAATCTTTTACTGGAGTGAAAATGATGGTTTGCAGCATCTGCAGACAATCCATTGCAATTTCCAACTCCGATAACGATCATTTTTCAACAATTTGATCGGAATTAGACAAACTGATGCAGTATGTATATTGAACGCGCAAATCGAGAATTATGACGCGATACAAAGCCGCAGAAAAGTCCCACGAGAAGAGCAATATTTGATTGGAAAACCTGTAAATCAGCACTGCAGTATTTTAACGGTACAGTTTGCAGGATTAAATTAATCCCTTGCAGAGAAATTTCACAGCTGAAAAGTCAGAGAGAGTTATTATTTTAAACGCAGGTTGAAATGGGACGAGAGAAAACGGCCGCACCAGGGAATTTTCGGGCTTTGCATTGCAAGCAAACACGGCTGTGACAATTTCACACACGGGCAGATTAGTTTATTATACGCCTGTACATCACAAATGAGCGGCCAAAACGACACACGCACATGCCTGCTGCTCTAATTTAAATTCGGATTATGACGGCATCATTCCCATGTTTCTCTGACCCAGGCTATAATTCCGCTTTATTGTGAAACGCCCAATTCAATTCTCGAATTTGCAGCCCCCCTAGTGTAAAAAAACGAGTGACAATAAACAACAACAAGCATATTTCTCAATTCCAAATTTTATCAAGGGAAACCAGGAACGGACATATAGGATTGGATATTTTTTGAACCCTATGACAAAGGAGAAGGCGAAATAAATTCAATAGGGCATTTTTGTTGTGACATAATAAAAATCATTGAAGTGGTCGAATTTAGGTGTGCAAAACAGCAGCAAACTATCTAATCCTGAATATTAATCTGCAACGTCCAATGAATCATCCTTTTCTGTGCACTAATAACAGCCACTTCAAGACCGGCAATTTTCACATTTCCCATCGGAGCTAAAAGATTTTTTGTGGCGGGAGTTTTAACGTGTTTGTGAGTGTTTTTTTAGCTTAGGCTGTGTACGACTCGACGATTCTTTGATTGCCGACGTTTCAGTGACCTGATCACTTTGTACATGTGCCTTTTTACTCTTTTTGATATATGTAAATGAGCAGAATATTAAAATATTCCAGTCCGATATTCAGCTTTGTCCTCCTGGACAAGGGTATTAGATAACTTGTTTGCTTGATGCGTCGCCCTTTCTTATATGCTTTTTATTTTGACTTTGACTAGGATACATTAATGTATTAATGAATAATTGTGAGAGTAAACAAAAATTAAAGCCTAAAATCCAATTGTTTGTGACGCTGGTTTAAGATAGGAGGTGTAGGGGCAGCAACGAGGCCGCAGTAATTTAATTCTTTACCCTTTTGCCAAACGGGAAAGCGGGACTGCAGCGGAAAAGCGCCGCTTATGCTTCCTGCTCTGGGGGAAAACAACGCGCCGCATTTTGCAGGGTTAACGCACTACGGCAAGTCGCTGTTCCGCAACTGTGTTCCTACCTTCTGAAAATAAAAGAAACCGTTTAACTGCGTTTCTCTGCCACACAAAAGTGCCCCTTCAAAATGTGCTGAAGAGATACTTTTATAATTACTACTTTATTTTTTCTGAGGAGCGAACGTTAGCGCTGCAGAACAAATAATTTTTTATATGAAGGGGAGTTAAGATGGCACCAAAAACTTCTTGGCGCTATAGAAAATTGAAACAACATGCTGGTTTGAACGTTTAGAAAAAGGCCGTTCATTGAAACAATTATTTACCAAAGGAACACTGTGCAGATAAATTGACACTGTACTCTCTTTTTTTGTTCGAGGAAGGCTGCGAAGAAAATTGAGCTAAAAAAAGGAGTTGATGAGACTTGGGAAAAAGGTACGCACACCAGCCAGAAAAAGGCTACGCGGTGAAGATCATTGTGCGGCAAAAAAAGCTTTGTCTTGGCTTAATTTCTCGTGCAAGCGGAATTATTTGGTGGGCGCTGCTTGCCTTCCACATTGGAAAAATTCCGGTCTCGCTTGCCGCTGAGCGAGTTAATTGAATTCCGGTTGGATGCAGCGCGGCACCGTCATGAGGGCGCCCCCGCGGCCATTGTGTTTCTCTTTATCAGAGAACTCAGCCCCGGCCGGCGCTAGGGGCTGCTGCGATCAAGCTTTCAAGACGCGAACAAATCTAATTAGCCAGAGCAGAAAGCGGCCAGCGCACACTATATCAAGCAAAGTGCAGCAAACAAAAAACCTTGGGGCGACGCGCATCTCCATTCCAGGTCCCGTCCCCTCGCAGGAAACGCGTGCAGACGTTCACTATGTTTGCATTGTCCATCACCCCCGGCCTTGTTTGCTTGTTTATGTCCAGTATTTAACGTCAAGGCTCAGTGCCACTTATAGGACCAATATTTTAGCTCTTATGACCTCACTTGAGGCTTAATTGCTCATTGTATTGTCTTTCGCAGCCGGACCTTTTTGAACTCCTCCTGACGGAACCATTTGATTCAAAATGAAAGCTAATATCAAGTTGACTTATTTTTAGATGCGCATTGTGCGACGTGATGCGCCGAAATTTTCAGACTTAATATGCTTGCACAATCAATATCATGTGTTGTGACAACAAAGTGGGCACCCAGAATTCTCGTCACTCTATCCCTGTCCTGATATTTTTATCAAAGCCTCTCTGTGAACTCATATTTTTTTATTATTGTTACATAAATAATTTATTTTTTAAATAGTGTCAGTCCAAAGTAGTTTCTATTATAACGAAATTATTGATTTGCATTTCAGATTGAACATATGTATGAGGACTTATGCATTTCCCGTGTCATCCTGTTGCGGACAAACTGTACTGCAGCTGCTCTGAGTGAGAGGAAATCATCTTGTTATCAAGATACAAAGCAAAATGTTCGCACTTCATCCGCAGCGCAATCAGAACTTGCCTCTTGACGAGGTAGGTCATTAAAAATGCATCGGGCGGGTCGGCGGCTGCCAATAGCTGAGCAGATTTGTACATTTTGTGCCAAGCCAGACAGAGGGCACGTGCACACCGGCCTCTGCATCGTCTCTTTCGCCTCAATAATACATAAATTGCCCGCGGACTGCGCGCCCCTAATGCAGCATGGTTCGCCATTCCGGTCACATCCAGCCACTAGATTTTTGCCCCACCGAAATGGGCTCATTTTGTGCATGTGAGCGCGCGCAAGACGAGAAGAAAAGTGATGATAATGCGATGCTCCCCCGGAGAAAGCGAGCTATTTACTTACACGGCCTGATTTATAAGCAGGCGTGTTTTCCTTTTTATCCTTTTGTCGGGGTAAAAGGATATGAGTGGGGTGAGCGAAGAATTTCTGTCGGCCCTCTTTTTTACTCTTTGGGGACCGCGTCTTGAATTCCTGCCAAACACAGGACCGTAAAATTTGCAAACAAAAAGCGCGGAATTAGGACGAGGAAAACTTTCGGCACAAAAACATAACAGACTATTTATTTTTCTTTGCATGACTTTAAGGCTCGCAAAATAATGTAAATTAACTTTTACTGCAGATAATTCAGAAAACCAAAGTGGAATTGGAATTTTTCGGAATTGTCTGTCGTGTTAGTGGACTAGTGCTGGACCAGCGCATTTTAACGTCATCTGAGCTCACGATAGCAACTGTTACAGTGGCTGATTGTTGGATTTTCCTAGTGATGGCAATCTTAACTTACATCGAAAATTTGGCAAAGTACTTATGCTCTCCAGCGCTTGCCCCCTAACGAAGGGGCCGAATAAAAAATTCTAAAAACCACTCCGTCACTCAGATTTTTTGGCAAAAATATTAAACAATTATTTTCTTTGACGTGTTTGTCATGTAAGCACAAATCCGCAATTTTGCAAAAAAATGATTCCTTCAATTCATACAGGATGGTATTATATCATTTTGGAACAATTCAGCCCTTCGCCAGTCGATTCTTCAACTGCTCAAGCCGATACAATTTTTCTTAACTTTTTACCAAGTGTCTGTGTGATGGAATATCAATATACAAAAGAAGTTGACTTGCAAAAAAATGACTGCAAAAATCTTTTTAAATTAAGCAGTAGTTCACGATCAATATCCTCTGGAGTTTTTGGCGGAGACCAAAGACTCCCAAGGCTAGTCACTCACTTCTTGGAAAGCATTAAATTCTCCTGATCGACTATTTGCCTACACGGGATTAAATTGATTTATTGGTAGTCGGAAAAGAGCCTCAGGCAGAGAGAACGTGCGCATTCGATAAAGCATTCTCGTCGTCGAATTGAGGCTCCCTTTCAACCCTTTGAATTAAATTTCGCCCGGCTGAAAGGCAATTTCGCGACAGGAATGAACGCACGCATGGCAGGCGAGCGATAATCGCAATATAATGATTTCACCTGCATCCCAACCCCTGCTGTGCGTATAGGCTGCAGAGCGCCTGGAGCCGGTCGTAATCAAGGATGCTGCTCGCGGAAACATGAAAGACACTTTTCCTCCACTATCGCAGCCTCAGCTAACAACATCACAACAGCCACGACAGTGTGCGTATTAATAACATTAAACTGGCTCAGGGCGGAGCTAGCCAAACTCGAAATGCTCATCTCGGCTCGCAAGAAAGCAAGCCTTCCTTCCTCCCTGATATCATTCGTCAAACATGAGCAAGCGACGTGGAAATGTATTTGATTTCCGAGCAGAACAAAGATTTGCTCTGGCGAAATTGAGTGTGCGAATCTAAGTTGCACGTTTAGATCTTAATTTACAAATATTTGAACTGCGCGTTACCTCCCGATTTATATATCTCTGTGGTGACGACTCCATTTTCAACCGAATTTCGCACACAAAAGGAGTGTCACTACATTCCGCCGTGTTGCATTTTTCCAATTGATTGAGAAATTGGCGCCATTGCAGAGACAAGGGCAATTACCATACTGCAGCGGCTAGAACGTTGGGGTGAGGCTGCACAGCGCAAAGTGTATATCTTGAAAGCATGAGAAGAAGAAGCTGTTCGTCGGTCGCGGCGGGCACATAGGAGATAAGTGCTTTTGTGACGTCACACAATAGCACCACCACCTCGACAACAACCCTTTGTAAACCACTGCAGTGAGTGGGACACGCCTGCCTGCGAGAGAGGCTGCTGCACCGACCAACTTATTAAAACCCGGCGTGATTTCGGCCCTGCTGACGAGCTATAGCCTCACCAGCCGAGTTAATGAACTTTCCGCCCCGGCTCGTCCGACTGAGTCAGCTGCAATTTGTCCGCCAATCCATCTCGCGCCACTTTGGATTTCGAGGATGATTTTTTTGGTGCCGCACTGCAAAAATTAATGAGGCGGCTGCAACGAGCGACGAGTTGCCGTTGTTGGCGCGCCGATGTAATTACCGCGCGCTTAAAATGTCGTTAATTTCGTGGCGTAGTAATGTGCTAAGCGGCGGTAAATAATTCAATTTAAGCGCCACCCTTGCAACTTTGATGCAGCCTTCTTAATTGCATTGTTGAGAGGCCGACTCACTGAGAGGCAGGAGAGTTAGAAATTTGTTTTCCATCCTTAATGTTTGCAAAAAGCGTCGTAAATTCAATTTAAACTTTATTTCCCCGCATAGCCATTACGTTTGCTGGCTTATTTGCTGCTGGAGCCGGACTGCGCTACGCATTTCGCATTGAATATCTTGTTTTTAGAAAAAGATTCAAACTCAGAATATGCCCGAATTTTACGGCAACGGCAGCTGGATGCTTATGGCAAAAACATTTCTTTCAAACGGTTTGAATGGAATCGGAATGCTGTGTGCAGCAATTTATCACCTCTATATTGTTCATTGAAAGCTACAATGCCTAATCCAAAAAGAAAATAAGAATTAACATTTTCCAAGTCTCAACAGGAAATGCTTTCAAAACTGTGGAGCTATTTTAAGCGACTTGCTCCCCCTTATCTGTTAAACTCTCGGAATGAAAAGAGTCAAGTCGTAAACTATCTCAGGTAAACATTGCCAGTCAGCATATATTCCATATCTCTGCGTTTAGTTTCCCATGCGCGCACCTCGCCCTCCGAACTTGATTCCCTTATCAATTATACCTCCTCCTTTATTTCCAGATGCTATATACATAAATCATCTTAATTTGAATAATGTCCTATTCATTTCAAAACTTCCAACTTTTGTTCCCAGCTGAATACCGTTTGATGTAAATCATTACCATTGTGCAGTGGAAAAGAATCCTGAGTTAAAAAAACAATACACGACGTGGATTAGTATTCCACAAAGCTCAAAGGGTTTAGAAATGATCCTGTTATTTCAAATCTAACGATTTTAAAATTATAGAAACACATCATGCGGTAAGCTTTTGAATTTTTTTTTCTTTCGATTCGAATTTAATCAAGAATATTAATATATAATTCAAGAGATTTGGGCCCCCGTCTGTGGTTTGAAGGAGCATTTCACCACACTGTGACACCAAGTGAACTTGTCGATATGATGATTCCTTTTTCGTCACAGCAAAGCAAAGAAAAGGCGATCAATTTCTTGAACGCGGAGGATCTGGCGCGGTTCCCTTGACACTTTTCTTCAATTCACGACACTCTCCGCTCGACTTTGTAAGCTCAATCGATCAGAGCTAGCTCGAGTTTGGCCTAATTGCTCTGTCGCTCGGTATAAAGCGACTAATTTTACTTGCGAGATTAATATGTAATTATCCATGACTGCGAAGTTGAAGTTACAACAACCAGCGCCTTTAACTCAGCACTCGCGAATAGAAATCATTTGCCAACTCGGCTCTCACGTTTCAAGATTCTGCGCAGCAGACTTTTCGTTTTTGTTTCCTTTTGTATTGTGTTCCCCCATAAGCAAAATTGAAATAGGTTTTTAAGTTGTTGTTTGGCTTACGAAAATGCCTATTTTTCTGTACAATCGCTGATATATTATCCAAATGATATATTTTTTCTGATCGTGATCATATATTTAAGTAAATTTCGCAAAAAAACCCGAACACGGTCGATTTTCCGCTTTAGAATTATTTGAAACAAATGAGTTTAAAGAGCCCTCGGTTTATATTATAATCATCAAGGATAGAAGCGGCGAAATTGGAATCAATGTGCAGACCCAGTGCGCGAGATTCTAAGAACTAAATATTGTTCGTGATGCTGCAATCGCCGCAAGTGATTTGGCTGTCGGTTACTCCATTATTGACTTTGAACCCACCAGGGAAGTCATAGAAGTGTGCAATCGTCAGCTGAATGTTGCGAACCTTTTTTCCATCCGGAGACGTCTTGCGAAGCTAAAAGGGCCTTGTTCGTTTCTGCGTGACGCCGAATTACGCAAAGGGCGTGCCGCGCATATTAATAATCGGATAATGTTGTGATTTGCTGCTTGCGGTGAGGATTGGGCTGTACAAACAACAAGCTTCGAGAGTAGAGGGCGCAAATCTGCGGTTTCAGTGATATTCTAGGCGCAGACCGCAGAACCTGCAGAGCTGCAAACCTGCCTTTTCTCCCTTTTAACCTGGCTGAGCGTGTGAAAGAGTAGAAACGACGGATGACTGGCTCATGGCTGCACAAGCAAAGAAAAGCGGCGCAAATTCAACACCAGTCTTTTCAATGCAATAATTTCATGTCAAAGGTAGAGCCATGCACAAAGTACTGGGGGGTTGAAAGTGAAAAGTGTCGGCGCTTTTCAGCATCCACTCAATACCTGCAGTTGAGTTGATACGGAATTTTGGTACTGCCATGTTTGTAAAATACATAAAACGCGGATCAAAGACAAAGGTTTAGTTCCAAATTTAGATTTAGTTATTCAAACGGGTTGCACACATTTTCATAACATTACTCGGGTTAAAATTGACCCACGACATTTTCCGGACAATTATTTTTAATTGTAGTTGTCGACTTTTCCAAGAAAAGAACATTTTCAAGGTGTGGGGTCGGCATTGTTTGCAACGACTTGGATTTCTTAGAATTGCACATTTCTTTACACAGTGCGTGCTCGAAAAGAACCATTAACGGTCTGCTACTTTAATTTTTAAGATCACTAACTGTAAAGTACGAGTCTGTCAAATTTATTTAGATAGCTTGTAAGGCATCTTACAAATCTTGAAAATCGCATTCTTGAATTTGTCAAATTAGTGGCTGCTACTGTCACCGCATAATTTTTTTTATCAAAATACTGCTGCGTTCTAAATTTTTGCTCTTTTTCCCGTTCATATAATATTTTATCTCACAGAATGGACCCAACATATTAAAATTTTATATAAATAAAAATGAACCTGGTGTAGACGCTAAAAATCTAAAGTTAATTATTGTTTTGAGTTTTGTTTCTCTAAAAGGACCACTTGTTCTTTGGTCTGCCACCCACACGGCGCGCGGTGCACCTGTCACATTGCGCTGCAAAAACGCGAATTTGCTTGGCTGATCCGGCTAAATGAGTAGCCAGTCGGGCCGAAGAGGGGGCGAGGAAGAGCTTTTCCTCGGAAAAGGCTGACAGCAGGCGTTCGGAAAAGAAGCTGAGAGGATCGATGGGCGGGCGGACGGCCGCGGCGAGAAGCGCATGAAGTGCGGCCCCTATCGATCTCTGCGCTCTCAGCGCGGCTAGCCGCGGAAAGAGCTGGAAAAGGGACACTCACCTGGACCGAAGGCCCTCGGACGGCCAGCACGAGGCAGCAGAGCACTAGAGCCCGGTTGCTCAGTCCCAACATGGTGAGCCTCCGCAGGGTCACTCGATCTTGTGTGCGTTTCAGAAGCAGTAGTTCCGAAATGTGCGGCGCCCGTTCACACTGCAGTGCTCGTCTTCGTCGACTCCAATGCAGACGAGTAGAACTAAACTCGGCCTCGGCGCAGAACTGATGACCGGCCGAGCCCTCGCCGCCTGCAAACAGTACATCAACGGTCCGCGCACGGCGCTGGCGCGTGTGTCGCACTTACCTGTGCCAGGATCGCTTTTGCCCATGGCCAGCAAGGCATGCTAGCGACCTCGCACACGCAAATCACAAATTAGTATCAAGCCTTTATTAAAAATTTGATTTTTTTACTGGCATTTTGTAATATCTAAATTAATCTGTATTTAAAAATACTCACAAGAATTATTTATTTTGAAGATATCTCTGTGATAATATAGAAAGAGATATTTAATATAATATGTGACCATTCATCAGGAATGAAATAAAATACTAATTTTCTCTGATTACTAATTTTTTAATTGAATAAAATAATAACACCGTGTGCTCAAGTGCATAAATAATACCATAATATGCGAATGATAATACACGTCAAGAATAAACGATTGGATATACAAATTCAAAAATGCTTTAATTATCGACCAACTGACCTGATGTTTTAACAAATGACTGTATAACAACCGCCACGCAAAATGCAAACTTAAATACTCAAATTTTGATTCTTTTTTGTGTTGAGACTAATCACAGCACATCCTAAATGAAAACTGTGCCTATTAGGAAATCCAGGAATGCAAATAAAGCACCAGCAGAATGAATGTTGGAATAATTAGGAATTGACATTGTCGTCTGGGACAAAGCTGTTGAGCACTTGGGTCAGCGCTACAAGAGAGGTCTGCAGCCCTGCAGGCAAATGGCGCTGCAACCAAGTGCCCCGGTACTGTTCAATCAGCGCCAGCAACTTGTTAGCAATGTCGGTTCGGAAGGTTGGAGGCAGATTTGTCACTCCCAGGTTTATCACAGAGAGACCCATGTTGCTGTTGGGGTTCATGCCCACGCTGAGCAAGGCACGGCCAATCCTGCAATATATTTTAGAGTCTCCATTGAGATATAGTTCATGTAATCATTTTAATAAATTTGTCATAGGACGCCCTAATGCTAAGCTAGTTCAAAACTGGTTTGAAACTACTTTCAGTAGATAAGAAAAGCTTTATTGAAAGAAAATCGTCAAGAAAAGGAACCCTGCTGACTCCTGATAGCAATGTGGTAGCTAGCAAGCAATGAAGTTTGCTGACTTTAGTTTACCACCTTTTACAATTCAGTATGGCCTCCTTGCACTTCAAAAGCAACAAAGAGTAGATGCAGTCTTCACAGATCTCAAATGATGACTATAGAATAGATACTACGCGCATCAACTAATTTTCCACACGGCTTGGCGAATTATTCTAATGAGTTTTTGTTCCATTTTATGAAAACCTTACCTGCAAGCAGTGATCATCAAGTCTGCTGTGAGTTGCAACTCTTGAAGCACCATTTCTGAATAATGGCAATGTAGATGAGCCCTCAGCAGGCTAGCCTGGCATCGTTTCACATGCTTGGTAACTCTCTGCAAGTGTAAATAAATTAGTTGAAGATATTAATTAATTTTGTTTGTAAATTTTACAGCAAATAGTTCTGGCGTAAGGAACTCCAGGCTAACGTTGTTAGGTTCTGTGAGCAGGCAATGTAAAAGCGAACAAGTTGGTGCAGGAAGATCGGATTGGTCAGAAGTCGCTTGTCCTCTGGAAGCCCTCAGAGCCAAAGTGTCTGCGTGTCCCAACTCTAGAATTGCTTGTCCAATGTGGCCTTGCGTGTCCAAAAACACATGTGCATCAAGTAAAGGCGCCAATGATGAATGCACAAACTCCTAGAATAAAAAATATGTATTTTGTAGCTTAAAAAAATTATTTTCTGATAGTGTGAAAAACAATAAACTGTAACAGTAAAGATTGAATCCATAATTAATTGCAGGATTAATTTTTTAAGGCCAAATGTTTGAATTAATATCAGACTTCACCAAGAATTTATAAAATTGAGCTTTCCTCACCCAGTGGGCACTGGAGTTCCAAGAGAGCCCCGCAGCAACGACAAATCCAGGCCAAGAAAATGGATATGGAGTCAGATGATGAGGGCCTGACCAATTAGCAGCCACAATTCCCAGAGTGCCTGACTGAACAGCAACCTGCACTGACGTCATGATATTGCAAAGGGCTGCCTCAGGACATCCAGCAAGACTAGATGGAGATAGCTGATAGGTTAAAATGATTGCCAAATAAAAATCCTATACCTGTTCCAACTTGCTGTTCCAGGACACAAGCATATGGCCCTGCCTTCATCAAGATGAGGTCTCACTTTCCCCAAGAAATCATAATCAGCCTGAAATCAATTACACCGAAGATAGATTAAAAAGCCTTTGAAGTCAGAGTAGATAAATAGGTTACATCCAATAATAATTATTGCTCCTATTAACATGTTTTGAAATGCAAGTAAAAGTCTGTTTGATTTATTCTAAAATGTCGTTTGTATGAGAGCATCCAAAGTGTTAACCAAAAGCTTTTAGAGTTAGCACTTCCCGTGTAGCTCTCAAAATTGTTATAGCCTCTGGATTACATTGCAAATTTAACAATGCAAGAGTAAGATCATCAAAGGCGGAAATTCTAATTTTGTTGAATTATCTAAGAAATTTTTGAGTAAGCAATCAAAAATATAAAATCTAAGGCATACACAGAGAGTTTTAAAGGATCAAGAAAATTCATTAACCTGGAATCCATACTCCATCAAGATGACATTTGGTGGCAAATCATAACTCTGCGCTAGATTGTTGCAGCACAGCATGAGTGTCACATGTGTTGGAAGAGTGAGGAGATGCCAAACTTTTGAAATACCTAGCGAATTAGTGTACGCATGGTAACTATCACCATTGATAAAACCATTTGGTGTTTGTTGCGGTAGTAGCAGGCTGCTCAAGCGAGGCCCTATGTGAATTAGCCTGCAAGAACAAGAAAGCATTTTTAATGTATGAAACACTAACTAAAAGATAAATAAAAACGTTGAGAACAATGGATTTGAATAAGAAAAAGTTAATTTAATTAAATTACAGCCCTCGTTTCAAACTTTTGATTCCTAATTACCCTAATGGCTGTTTTAACATTAGAGAATTTCCCCCAAAAATAATGTGCGAGATCTTAGCAAGATCAGTAACTTACTTCTAAATGTTTATTTAACACTTACTCAACGTTAGGGAAACTAGCAACTAGTTGCTGAAACACTGGCCACATGAGTGAGAGCTGTGACTCTTCCACGCAGTCTTCGACATCCAAAACAGGCACCAACGTGAGGAAGCGATCTTGGCAGTAACGAGCAACGCTCATCAGTTCACTACACCGCCAAATTAATATTTAATTTGATCCCTGAACTTCCCACAGACCTTTTTGAATAGCTGAGCTGCCAATCAGAACTAGGCCGAAGCCTGGTGTACAGGTGGAGGTAGTTCATTTTCAACTGCGACCAGGTCTCTATTTTGTTAAAAAGGCACTCCTGAAAATGAGGTAGAGTTGATTCATACTAAATTGAGTCATTCTTAACTACAAGCGTCGCCAAAAATTAAAATTTTGACTGGGGGAATATCTCAATAATCACCAATATTTTTCCTTTGGTTTGTGATACGGGACTTTAGGCTGAAGCCAAAACTATTGTTGGACAGTACAATAAAGTTATTTCTGTCGCTTTGAGAGGAAAATTTTCATAATGTAATTTCTTCAGAAAAAATATTTAAGGTTTTATGGAAAATAAACAATTATTATCTGCAGCAAAAATATGTGCAAATCGTCTTGGTGCCGTAAAAATCGCGCATGTGTTCTTGGTGTACCCGTAAAAAGCGCGCATGTGTTTTTGGTGTACCCGTAAAAAGCGCGCATGTGTAAAGTTGCGCATCTGAAAAAGTGCGTAAGTAACAGTGGGTTACCAAACACATTTTTTTTTAAATTTTAAATTTTTGGCGCCTATTACATGCCCCATCCAAATATTATGCTCCTCTGACAGCAGGAACATCATCTAGTGACAACGCCAATAAGTAAGGATAGTAGCCGGCAGCCGCGTAAACATGCATACCTCATGCACCTCTCATAATATTCATTTTGTTTATAATTTCGTTGGTAATGTGAATGAAGTATGTTAAAGGTATAATACATGAAAACTAGTAAAATAAAATGCAATACCAATACTTCTGTTAGAGCAGCTTGTAAGGATGATGAGAAACAAAGAAAGGAAAACTACTTCTTGCAGAATGCCCACATACACGCGCATGATGACAATACTGAGATAGTTTTGCAACTCCAAATCTCGGGTTTTAACCATTAGAATTGAAAAAACTAACCACCGTTGGAATTTAGCGGTGGTTATTTTTTAATTCTGTTGGTTCGAACCTGAGATTTGGGGGTATAATCAATCCAAAAACTCGACGCGGATGTTCAAAGGTCACAATCTGGGAATTATTTGAGCATACTTCAAAGCTTTTTGCTCAGGGGTGTACTATAACAAAAATTTAATAAACGTTTAACTCGTTTCAACATGGCAAACAGCTTTTATGTTGACCTCAAAGTGGTAGGTCAAAGATCAAGGTCATAAAAATTAACTTTTGGATTTTAAACTCAAATTTTAAAATGAATAATATATTGAAATTTTTTTTTCATAGCCATTTTGTAGAGCACAAAAAATTAAGCTACAAACGTCAAAATTTGGAATGGCGTTTTTCCTCATTTTTTTAATAAAAAATGAAAATTTCGAAAAATCTTGTTTTCCGAGGTTGCTAAAAATCGATGATCGATTAAATCTCGACTTGCAATCATCCGATTTTGAAAAAACCGAATACCGTTAGACTTGTTTTAACGGCCCCAAGTGCACTAAAGGGGTATAGTACCCACCAACCCCCAACCCCCTTTTAACCCCTTAATTACCTGAAATTTAGCATTATTCGTCCGTTTCAACACCTTAGCACGACGTTGACTTGTAATTGTCTTCTTCAAACCAATTTAGTTACTTAGTTCACTTCAATACGAGTCAAACGGTACTTAATTTTTGTAAATAGGACCACCTTTTTGTGTTTAGTTCGAGATTTGGTGCTCATCGAGCATTTTAATGCATCCGCGTCTTAATAAAAAACTTTGTGTCACCCAAATATCAGGTTGTAGTGGTCCTAATTTCAAAAATTAAGTATCGTTTGACTCGTATTGAAGTGAACTAAGTAACTAAATTGGTTTGAAGAAGACAATTACTCGTCAACGTTGTGCTAAGGTGTTGAAAAGGCCGAAAAAATGCTAAATTTCACGTTATTAAGGGGGTTAAATGGGGGTTGGGGGTTGGTGGGAATCATACCACTTTATTGCACTTAGGGATGTCAAGACGAGTCTAACGGTATGTGGTTTTTGAAATTCGGATGATTAGAAGTCGAGATTTGGTCGATCATCGTTTTTTACTAACCTTGAAAAACAAGTTTTTTCGAAGTTCTCATTTTTTAATAAAAAAAATGATACAAAATGCCATTTTAAATTTTTACGTTTTTAACTTAAATTTTTGTGCTCTACAAAATGGATATGAAAAAAATTAAAAATGTCGACATATTCATTCTCAAATTTGAGTTTAGATTAAAAAATCTATTTTAATGACAACGACATTTGACCTAAAAAATGTCATGTTTTTTTGAAATGCAAAATCTCCGAAAACTAAAAATTAATCGCTCATGATTAAAGTACAAGCTAATGTTGGAAAGTATATAATTAGGCACTAGGTTTGAAGAAAAATCATGAAATTTCTTATTAAAACATGCAGGTCTCGGAAGAAAGCCTATTTGAAAAGTGGGAACTTGGGCTTTGCTTCGTGAATTTTTGATAAAAATTGTAAGCCACCATTTGTGCATCTAATAACAGCATTCAAATACAGCAACAGCTTCGATGTGCTCCATGCATTGTAGTGGGGAAACAGTTTTTTCTCTCTCCTGTAAAATTGAGATTTGGAGCTATGCGCAACTTTTACGGGTACACCAAGAATACATGCGCGCTTTTTACGGTTACACCAAGAACACGTGCGCGCTTTTTACGGGTACACCAAGAACACATGCGCGATTTTTACGCCACCAGGACGAAATAGTCCGTTGGCAAAAAAATTTAATAAAACTATTAACGCGTGATCTGTTTTAAAGTGGTTAAATTGAATTTAGCAGTTCATTTTTGCCCACTGTGAACCAAATTCAATATGAGTATACATTCTCACCAAAGATGGAATGCGGCTGAGCGGTGAAATGTCAATGAGAGCGCCACGATGACTAAGCGCGGGGTGGTCCTGGATGATCACTGGAGCCAGACCATCTTCATCACTGCTCAGACGAATTAGTTGCGTCAGAGTGACCAAGGCATAGTGCAAGGCACACAAGCTTCCAGCACTTATTTTTATCTGCAAAGATAAAGAAGTAAATGGAAAATTCCTGATAGAAACTGTAGAATCTTACAATATTGGATGTGATGTGAAGCTGGTACATGTTGACTGACGAGAAAATTTTATCACTAACACAGCATTCAATGGAATTAATTTCCTTATTAGACAACCCTCCTCCTGGAGGATGTACTCCTCCAACCATCACGGAAAATTTCACCGCTTGCAGGGCGGCTCTGCTGGCTTCCCAAATGTCCAAAATTCTAAGTATCAATCTTTAAGAAGTACATTTGTTAGCAAAAGCCGTTAAAACATACTTTAAAATAGGTTCTGTGCTTGGGTGAACCATCACATGCACCTTTCCATCAGGCACAAAACTAGGACCAGACAGCTCCTGAATCCTCTGTGGCTGCGGCCACAGCAGTTGCAAACTAGTCCTTGTCACAATGGGCGTGACTGGAGATTTTAAATTGCAGCTGGCCAGTTTTTCCGCAACCTTAAAGGAAAAACATGAAATTGGGCTGGATTTTGATGGGTGTTGCATACATGTTCAAACTGAGGGCTGAGGGTGCCTTTGCTAAGAGGGCTGGTTGGTGAAAATGGGGCGTAGGAAATTTTTCTTGTACTGTCGAAGCTCTCAAACATTTCACTTGAGAGGGAGCGGACAGAAGCAGCCCGAAGCCTGCCACTGGCTTCAACTGAAAGACCACCATTCATGTCGAGAGGCATGTTTGGTTTTGTGTTGAAAGTGGTGTATCGGTCTAGCAGAGAGGCAAGTTCCATTTTGTTGCAAGCCAAATCCAAAGACGTCTGACCAGAAAACTTCCTAAAGGAAAATTTTTGCTTTTAGACAAAAATATTCTTCTCTTTAACTGGACTTTCACTCACCCCCGCACAGCTTGAATAAGGGGATTGGCACCCCCCTGTAGGAGCTCTTCGGCAATTTCTACATTGTTTTGAGACACTGCATCATGGAGTGGAGTGGCACCACACGAATTCATGGCATTGACATTTGCTCCACGATCTAAATGGAAAGATTATAAAACACATAAATTTGTGAATGAAAAAGTGGCCTACGAATAAGGCAAGAGACAATGTCCCGGTTTCCGTATGAAGCAGCCCAGTGCAAAGGGGTGTTTCTGCTCTCCTCGCTATCATACGAATTCACACTCAAGCCCGCAGCAATCAATTGACAAACACGACCAACGCTGTAAAAATAAGAACAAGTTCTTTTTAATACATTTCAAACTAAAAATGTTTGACAAAGAAATACTCAGATGTTCCAGTAGCCCTGAGAAGTTCATCCACATAAATCTGCTTCATATGGATAGTGCCAGCTGTATCCAGGGCATTTTCACCAGCTGAGTTTTGAATACCGGGGTCGGCTCCAGCAGAGAGCAGAGTACGCACTACATCGCCTTGGTCGAGCTGTAAACACAATTTACATCAGTGCAATGTAAACAACGAATTAGATAAAGACGCACTTTAGTGGCGTAAAGAAGAAGCGTTCCTCCGTCAATGAGCGGCGAGTTCAAAACCTTGTCCTTCGTTAAACCTTCCTGCCCTATAATTTTTATCAACGTTTATGTAGAGAGCCAGAATTTGACAAGCAAGCACAAATAATAAACGTTATCTAATATTTTTCAAACCTTTGTCGCAGGCCTCAAGCAGAGTCCGGACTATGTCCGACCTGCCTTGCTCGATGGCCGACTTGATGTTAGAAATCAAATCACTGTCCATCATTCTTCTTTCGCTTTTCTCAAAGCCGAGTGCCGATCATTTCATCCAGGAAGTTAAATATTTTTTTCGCGTCTTTTACTTTACTTTTGACGTAGGTTTGACAACACACGGAACACGCAGCCGGCCTCCCGTCTTGTTCACAGGCCAATCATCTGTTCTTGTTTATATCCAAGTTGCGCTCCCCGATTGGCCAGTACCTGCTATCTTTAAACAAATTGCGCGCGATACTAAATTGGTGATAGAAGCAACTGAACTGAAATAATGATTGTATGTATTCATGAATTATGAAATAATCGGCGTAACTAGAGTAATTTTTAATCATAATTTTATCATCCAACGCAAAATATATTCTAAAATATGCATATTCCTCGCAAGTGCTCAAAATCATTAAAAAAGACTTATAATTTGCAATAGTGAATATATTTGGGACAGCGGTTTTTGCAAACCCTGCTTAAAAGCGAAACATGAAATATTTTATACGATTTCTTACCTTAACTTTGAGGCTTCATTTTTTTAGAATTATGGAAATTCATTTATAGAGTGCACTAATGGCGGCAAAGCAGTCAATTTATTTTATATTAAGTATATCTGAACTTTCACGTATTATTTTTATGAAACGCATTTTGTCTCTTAACGATGGTGACGGTCAAGGTGATAACAGCGTCAACATGTATAATTTTCCAAGTCTAATTCCTCAAGAAGTGATATTATTTGATGCTCTCTTGACTTTATTGACTAAAAAAGAACGACTCCAATAGGTTTCCAGAAAGATCTCTTGTTGAGGATGCTTTAAACTTTCAGTATTTGATATAGTGCTAGGCACAGTGAATGAGCGTTAATGAAGTTGTGCTCTGAAGTGCCCATGGAGAAATCATTCATCCAAATCAGTATATTCAATGGTAGCAGTAGTTGAAATATAAAGAGTGAGTCACATTTGGGTTTTAGTTTAATAAAAACGTCATATTAAATTCTAAACCCAAAGAACTTGTTTCAAAGAGTTGACTTTAAATACAAAGTATATAGCTTAATGTTAAGGTTAGACAATTGTTTCCAGCTCGCGTGCGTACTCAATGAACTGCTCAGACAGCTCCTTAGATGGCATATGGTGGTCCTCTGTTTTCTTCTCTTCAATTGCATCAAAGTAGTAGAAGTTGTCCAATTTCAAATTCCAGTTTCGCTGAAATAAAAACAAAAAAACTCAATTTCAGCTAAAAAAAATGTAATTTAGGTGTATTTTAATATGCTTGGTTATAATCAATGCAGGCAATGTGAACAAGTTAAGATAAAAATGAAATAAAATCTGCACAAGCCAGAGCTTAAGTTGAATGTATCAGCAAAAATGATACTTCTGAAATCTTCTTTCCCATTATTCTAATCCCAGGCATGAACAGAATAATTAATAGACCCGTTCATTTCTACATTATGCACTACACGTGGTATTATTTGATGCATATTTTCCAGTATTAGTTATAAGCAAAATATTACCTGTCTGCCATAAGTCTTGGCGTCTTCCAATGAAGAGAGGTAAAGCATTTTTGCTGCCTCAGGCATTGAGATTCGCTCATAAGCCTTCTCCATGCATGCAGCAATTTCATCTCTGACAGTTGAGAGCAAAATCTCCATAAAGAAGGAGTAGTCAGGGTGTGGAACATTATCCCTGGCCAAGAAAATCTGTAAAATGAATAAAGTTATTAACAATTTACTAACCTAAAAAAATTGGACAGTGACTTTAGCACTGTGAGTCAAGGTAAAGACACATACCAAAAGACTCAGTCTTGGTCTGACCGATACAAAAGTTGAATTTTAAACTTAAATATCAGGCTAATTATTTGCAAATATGTCAGAAATAAAGCTAACAATAAGTTTTTTAATTAAATATTGTATATTTTGTTATTGAATTGAATCTTACCCTATTGTAACGGCCTTCCATTAAGTACTGCTCAATGGAAAGCGGATGTTTAATGTATGCATTATGGATTTGGTCTGGTGGAAGCAGCTCCAACTCAGTATGGAACTCAGCCACTCGGTTCTGCGAGAGCAGGTACAGAAGGTTCAACCCCAGAAGCTGATACTTGTACGGGGACTCCAGAAGACCAGTGCTAATAGAAACAAGCCCATGAAAAACCCAAGACAATCAGTGAAAATGTTTGTCTTACTTCTCATCTCCGTGCTTGCCATAGTCCAAATAATATGGTTTAAGCTGGGCAATGTATCTCTCGAAGGCAGGGATGTCTTTCTTGGCAATACTCCATTGTGCTCCAATTTCCAAGGTATCCCCTGTATTAGAAAAGTAAAAACTTAATTTTATTGAATTTTTGGTGTGCATGGAAAACTTCTCGACCAACTCACACTTTTCGGTAGGATATAGGACAAAATTATACAACATTGATTATTCCCAACAGACCAAGGATTGAAAAGTGAGCGTCAAATGAGAGGAGTTCACCACAACAGAATTTTAAAAGAGTCGTTGGCAACCCACAGATTTAAAAATTTTTAAAATGCATTGAACAGGCTGGAATAAGGAAACTTACGAGCGAGGAGGAGACATTTCTCGGAGGCAGTAGTCTGATCAGTGGGAAGGAAGACGAGTTGAGTCAATTCCACCTGCAAGAAAAGTGTATCATGACAAATTTCATATTTTGCAGTATGTACATTAATTGAACAGAGTATTGTAGAGAGAAAGTAATATGTAAATGAAATAAACAAAAATGAACTAAGACACTAAGCCTTCAAATAATGTAATGAAAGCAATGACTTGACAACATACAACACGCTACGCAAGCCGCAGCCCTAGTTTCAAGTTTCAAAATTAAGAACGACCCAAAATGGAATTGGTTTAGCTTTGAACATACCTTTAACCTTGACAAAATCTGCCCTATCTTGTCCAGATTCCTCGGTTTCACTTTCCACTCGTCATTTAGGTTTTTAAAAGAGATCGCCGCCTGTTTGTATGCGGTGGACTCCATTGCTTGCTGCTTGCTCACTGTCGGTAAATTCTGTTTACTCATCAATGGCCAATAGTGTCTAAATAGAAGTAAAGATGTCGGCGTTGTCGTTAGTTGGGCGCGAAACTCAAAATCGAAATAATATGAATCCTCCCACTTCTTCAACTTTGTTTTTTCTTGTTGGGGAGTGGACGTTCACACCATCTTCGAATTTTTCCAGAGTAAGAAAGGCAGGAAAAGGCGAGCTCATGTTTTAATTATTTACCGGGCATCGTATGTGTGTGGATCATCGAAATTAAATTAAATTCACTTTTAGAAGTAATTTTAATTTATTAACAAATTAATTGCTACAGCCAGTCAACAAATGAATTAAATGACGTTGTGGTAAATGCAAAGACACTATTACTTCATGCTTCTAATCTTCCTTTTCTCTTTGTAGACACATTCAGCTTGTACTGAAATTATGGAACTTGTATTAGAATACATGGAATATTCAAAATAGTTGCGTGTGATTAATTTTTAAATATATTAAATCATTTTTTTATTTCAACCACAAACAACCTTTGCACTAAAATTTAATATTGATTAAAACAAAAAACATTTTTCCTAAATTAAATATTCAAAGGGACAATGGGTGGGTCTGAGATAGGATTGTCAACTCGTGTGTCCTCTAATGAGTTTCCAAACTCTCATAACATTTTCCACTTTAAAATTGAGATCACACATGAGGTGACAAAATGCCTTTCTCAGACCCACCCAATATTACGCACATTGATACAAAAATTATCTCTATAATTTAAATACATAACGATTTTGGCAAATGTCGGAAAGATCAATCTAAAGATTTAAAAAAACGCTGAAGTCGTTTCTTGCGAGTTCAACCATATAGTTATAGATCAAGATAATATTTAATATTTTATGAGTCTCAAAGGAGAACATAGCTTATTCAGTCTAAATAATTTATTTAAATTGAAAAAATCATATATCCGCTTTAAGGGCCCGACGATTTTCTTTATTAATATTCATTCTACAGCTTGCTATTCAAGAGCTCTACACGTTACGTGACACCAAATTGAAACCAAAAGAGGAAAACAAAGAAGAGTTTTCATATTTGAACACATTTTGGATTTGGCCTGCGTTTTAATGCGCTCTCTAAATCACTATTAAATTACAGATATTATGTATTCTTGTTTCTATCCAACATATTTAAGAAAGTGCTCGAATTTGGAATTATTGCAGAATCAGGAGACAAAAACAGTATGTAGTTCGCATACATATATACTTACTTCTAGGATCAAACCTGATGACTTCTAATTTATCACCTAGTCTTTCTCTTAAAGAAACAAATCTATGGCCGCTTACTATAGATTCCATCATAACCATAATGGTCCTGCAAGAAAAATTCGGATTAATAAATTCCATTATTGTGTTCCTGGTATTTTACAATATTGGTATGTTGTGTCACCCTATCTATTACATATTTTTTTCAAAAACTCAAAAAGACGTGACACAATAAACGTAGATATTTTATAATGTATCAATCGTAATTGTTTACTCTTCGAACTCCACTCCGCTCCACTCTTACTGACTCTTATCACTTACTTGGCTTTAACCTTTTTGCATAGGACGTTTGTAAGCAACATCTCTAGTTGCCAAAAAAGCAGTTTTCTGTTACTTCAAAATAGTAGTAGGCAAAAAAAGCAAAACGGTGAACTTTCAGTGAAACAGAGACTTCTCAAAACATGTTCGTTTTCCGCATGAGAATGGCACGCCCACATTGATTTTGATAGCAACTCACACTCACAGATGGCAGTGCAGGGGCATTTTTCGTCGTCTCGTCCTCATCACCCCCAACCACCCCTACAGTGTTGCTCGCATTTTTTTGTTTTTTTTTCAGCATTTCGTTGTTTTGTTACAAGGTGGTTGAACTACGTATATAATTTTCCAATTAAAAAAAAACATTAGAGAAACATTGCGAAAAAATTCTCTGCTATGATCTAAATCTAAATCAATCTAAATTTTAACCTTTCATTCAGGAATGATAAAATGTCATTCTATTATATAAGGATATATACTATTAATAATTAATATGCACCTGACCCTCATTATAGATCGCAGTTTTCTCAACCAAAACATAAAATATTATTTAATTTGGAGGATTCTAAGGCTAAACTAACAAAAATTGGGATCGTTAAATTTTCCATTCGCTGAAGCTGAACTATAATACATACATACATATAAGTAAGGATAAGCAAAAACACATGATTGTTGAATAATTTTTTTTATTAATTTTACACGCCCCCCCCCCACTAATCAATCATCGATTTAAAGAAAATTTTCCTATAATTGTGAAACTTCTGAAACTTGAAATAAAGTCAGGACACAGTCGTAGATTTACACAGTACCCAGGAGCACGCGCGTTTACAAATTTTAATTTATGATATTTATATTGCGCAATTTCTGGAGAAGCTGCGGAAAGTAAAATTTTTGATATACATTTAAGAATTGCTGTAGTTTTTATAAAACTGTTGGTCTTTAAATAACATAGTCGACAAAATTATTGTGAATAGGGTGTACGGATTTTAAAATGAGAAAGTATTTAAGAAGAAATAGTTTAGACTTTATTACTTTGGTAAACTTTTTACATGGTGCAAATTATTTACATTGCTCTATGTTCGTTTTGCTCAAGAACATCTTATTTCGTAGCGATCTCTTCACCTTGATTACATTTTAATCTTCTCGTTCTTCAGGTAATAACGAATGTGTGTATTTTTGGTACAATATTTTCACTGTGATTTTTAGCCATTTTACACCACTTTTCGCAAGTAAATTTATATTAACAAAACAAGATTTAGTCAACGATTCGTTTCGAAGAAATGAAAAATACAGCGAAGTTGTGTGCGATTATGAGTCTAATTAACGTAAAGTAAATCGGGCGAGGAAGGCACAAGGAAAACCATTCAAGTCGAGAGGCTAATGTTATATACTGTAACTGGCAAAATGTCGCAACTTTTGACAGTAAATCTACCCTGCGCATTTTATTATGGAATAATTTATTGCTAATTGCAATTATAACAGGGTACAGTTATAATTTAGTTTAAACGAGTCTTTCAATATACCAACTCATTGCAAAATTCTACGCGATATTACATTAATTTTGGTTGGTATTTGTTGGACTTGTCCAATAAATCATTCCCGACAAACTAAACCGATAAAACAATACATAAAGATATAGAAACTGAAGGCTGAAGATTTGAAACGAGAGCCAATAGGGAAAATTCTTTTGAAATGATAGTCTTTATAACAACAACATTGTTGCATTTTCAAAAAGGTTTGTTATTTCCTCGTCGGACACCTGGAAATTTTTAATCTGTCAAGTCATCCTTTGAGGACGTTTTTAGTCAATGTAGAAAATTGCTGTGTGGAGATGATTATGGAATTATAAATGCAATTCGTATAAAGGGCTTGATAAATTCAAATTGAGCCTTCTAATCAATATTATTTAGTATCACTAAATTCGCGTGAAACTGAGAATTTTATATTAATGTCCAATTTCAATTATTCTCTTAGCGAGCGCTCGCCATGTCCTTTTTTCTACAGAGCACATTAGAATTATGTTCATAATAAATTGCAAAGAGTATGTAATACAAGTGTGAAAATTATTAGACTCAACCAAATGGGCGATAAGTATAGTGCAAGGGTTGCATCCACTCAACTAACTTAATCGTTTTGTTGGTTGCCTTCTCGTCATTGCTTTTCGTAGACTAGTGGAAGATCGAGCCTTGTCGATGTTTTGATATGTTATTGACTTAAAAAAGTTTTCCCGTATCACCAAAAATTTAATTTACATCTTTATAGTTGATTCCTTTTAAATATCGTGTGTGTGGGTGTGTTGGATAACAGGAAACGATTTTCTGAGTAAAATCATCATCATAGCGCGTGTTGAATTTTTGGAATTTTCGACTTTGAACAAGCGTGCATAGCAAGCGCGTAAAATTTCTAGAATCGCATTTGGATAAAATTCATTGCGCAACAAAATCCGTCCGAAATTTCAAATTCTCTTTACCTTTGTTTAAGCACAAAAATTCAATCAGCGCGTACATAAATATGCATAAATACATTTCGCTTATTTTGCACCAAGACGAGTGCAGCGTATAGAAATGGTTCACAATCAAATTGCTTGTAGAAGACGAAACTCTATTTTTAAGTTAATATATTGCTTATAACCTTACCACACCGCGGATAAAAAGTCTGCAATTTATTTTAATATATAAGGATTTATAACAATTTGGTCGAGCTAGCGAGTTGACAAGTCGAATCGACGTCGATAAATCAATCGCCCAGCGATGCTTATTCAAAGTTAAAGAGCAACGAGAGGGAAAGATTTCTCTACGTTTTGTCACCTTCCATGAGAAGCAGGCTGCTGGCAACATTACATAAGGAGCAAATATTCGGATTTATTATACTAACAAAGTAAAAGGTATGATTTTCAGCAAACCCAATTATTAAATCGGAAATTTTGTGCAACGCGCTATATTTACAAAGTTTTCCAATTTAAATTTTACTACAAAGCTCATGATACTGATTAGTTTGATTTAATTCTGTGAAAAACAGACAAATCAAAAAATCAGAAAACTGGCATTATTTATTTGAAGAGGTGGAAATTGTTCCAGCACAGCCCATCTTAATTCTGCTTGAAAGCATTCACACTGAAAATCTTTCGATTAAAATAGCGAAGGCAGCAACACGTAGAGAAACGGAGCGAGAAAATTTGGAGCGCATAAACCGATTTTTGGAGAAGGGGCTGCCGCCATCGTCCAACCGACAACGCACGTACGCACGCACACTCTGGGGCACTCAAAGGTGTTCACAGGTGCGTTGACTCGTCGTCACTCACTGGTTGCGATGGCTGCCCCTTGTCCTAGAGGAACTCCTCTCTGGTCTCTCTAGTCCTGTGGCGGGCGGCCGGCGGCCGCACCGCTACCGAGGCCGACGTGCTCACAGTCGTTGAGTCGTCTTCGTCCGACTTGACCGACACGTCCGACGCCACCGGCGTCTGCTTTGCCTCCACTCGCGACTTGCTGCGCCGCTTGCGGATGGCTGGCACCACGGCTGATGACGGCGCCGTCGTCGTCGTGCTTGACGAGTCGCCGCCGCCGCTGCGGTTCGACCGAGTCGACCGTGGGTTATCGTCTTCAGACACGGCTGGTGTGGTGGCCGTGCTGCTTCCGTTAATCGAGCCTAGCCGTTCAGACACGTTGCCCAGCATTTCCTCGAGCCGCGCCGCCCGCTGTCCTAACCGCTGCAGCTCCAGTCGCACGTCCACCTTGAAATAAATGATTAAATTTGAGGTCAAATACAGACCAAGGAAGCAAAAGCGATTGTTTTTTTTTCAAAAGCGAGAAATGTAAAAGAATTTGACATGTAACGCAGCACCAAATATTAACAAACCATAATTGTTATAGTTTGGGAACTTAATTTTTAAGATCTGTTCTATGTAAAATTAAATCCTACTGTTCTTTTGTACTGTAGCAAAAATGACTGGTTGAAGAAACAAAGCATAAATTAACCGGTTTCGCTATTTTTTATAGTTTGTAAATTCTGAAAGTTAAAATTTTCTAATACCAAGTGTTAGCAAACAAATTTAGCATTGAATTGGCTGTAATAATATAGCTTTTAACTGAATAAAATTTTATTGAATAAAATAATGACCCAGTATGGCACCAATAAAAGTTTCCATAAATGTTATTCCTGTGTTTGTCTCCAATTAGTTGAAGTCAAAAGAAATGAGAACAGTCCAGTGAATGCTTATTTGAATATTATAATATTATGCACTTTCCTTTTTTAACTGGAGCGTTGCAAAGCTCTAAACCAACTACCAACAACGAAAATTTTAAAGGCTCCAAATCACGCGAACCTTAAATTCAGCTATGGAAGTCAAAAGAAGTTGGAGCTCAGGAGCGGGAAGCGGTGCCACGATTGGGGCCACGACAGTTGTTGGTGCCGCAGCGACGGCGCTGGGCGCAAAGCTGGCTGTCGTTGTTGACGCCTCCGAGAGCTTCTGTTCGCTGGACCGCAGAATGCCACTGTCGTTGCTCTCGGCCTTGCGCAGGGCGCTTCGCGCCGCTGCTCGACGCTCTTCCACCTGCATCAATATGTGAGATGCTCAAATTATGCTTATATATTTTGGATGTATAAAAATAGAAGAAAACTGTAAAGATCCCTGGAAATATAACGTTTAAAAGCACATTCAAAAGAATTTTAATTTAAAATTTCATTAAAGATATTTTTCTAAATTAAAATGTATTGTTAAGGGCAATGCTTCTTTACTGCAAAAGGGCATGGTCTGGTAAACTCAGTTTTAGCCCAAAAGGAAAATTATGTTGGGTTTGACAGTTTAAATCATATAGGTAAGGCGCAAAAGGCTACGTTTTATTTCCTTTCGAAAGATAAAACAACGCAGTGCTATTGTTTGAATTAAATAGGAGACCGAAGCATTTATTTACTTCAAGTATTTTACACGTACAATTATTTTTTTTTATCAAAATCATGCCACTTGCCAACCAGGCTTTCAAAATTTACACACGATAAAAAAGACATAAAATTAAATTTATCATAAAAAGCACTTTTTTAGTTTGATATTTTAAATATTCCTTTTCTTTTAATTCCGTCTCAGTCCAATTGGAGTAATAACCCATTAATAGCGTTTTTTTCACCTCGACAATCTCGTCGATCGTGTCCTGTCGTGCGGCAGAGGTGGTGGCTCGCTGCGGCGGCGTCGTCTGCTTAGGAAACACCTTGTTGCCGGATCCGCCGGTGGGCGGCGTGGGCGCCGGCCGCTCCTTGGCACTGGGGGCGCGGCCCTCCTTGTCGGAGGATTCGGCTCCGCTGCTGGCGCTGCCCAGCAGCCGGCCCCAGCGGGTGGCGGCCCGCGACGGCGCCGCGGGCGCCACCGATGTGGTCGTCGCCACCACGAGGCACTGCTCCTCCTGGGCCGAGCCGAGCCGCGTGCTGCACGCGCTTTCCGAGTCGCTGGCACCACCCCCGCCTCCCCTCTCGACGTCGGGGGTGGCCACCGGGGTCATGGTCCCCGCGTGGTTGCTGCCCGCCGTGCTGGCGCCGGCCGTGCCACGGCGGAACTTGGAGAAAATTTTACGTACTAAGTGGTCCTGGTTGTGGTCCAGCTGGGGCTCGTTTTTCCGGCGCTCGGCGAGCTCCCTTTCTCGCCGCACGTCGGCTACTTTGCGGAAGATCAGCTGAAATAGGACGAGACATACAAATTGATTTAACGGAAAAAGATTTGCACAGTGTGCCACTAGAAATAAATTATCTGTTTGGCAGTAAAAATTTATAATGGAATTCAGTTCCTCACCCGATGCCTTAGATTGTAGGTCAAAAGAAGGTTGCGGGCAAATGAGTTGGCAAACGCTTGATAGAAGTCTAGCACCTCTAGCAGTTTGTCTCGTTTGATTGTGTGGAGATCACAGTAAGTAAGAGCGCGAACATTCGCGGCAGACTGGCCAACCCCGCCATCCTTCCAGAATGCGTCGCCGAATACGTCACCCTTTCCTAAGATTCATGATTTTTTTCATAATTTTAGCAAATTTGGTTTGATAATTAATTGAAGCCGTATTTAGCTGAAAATACCTCTTAACTTAATTTATGTTCTAACTCAGCAAGTTCACTTTTTTAGAATATACGGCTAGAGGATCGAACAAAACAAATTAAATAGTAAAATCTGGATTGTGAGATAAAATGAAATTTTAAACCTCGATTGTGGAGTATATTCGCACTGCTAGGTTTTTTACACAACAACCCTGTGCAAACAAACTAGAGAGAGGAAAAAGAGAAGAGGAATGTCGGACAATCATTACTCAAGGCCTAAATTCGAGTTATGCAACCATTGCCGACAGTTGCGGCGAGCAGGTTGCATAATCCGTTGTGACCGCAGGCGCGCTGAAATACATACCGAGGATGGCAACAACTTCATCATCCTGGATGACCTCGAGGGAGCCGGTGACGATGAAACAGAGGCTGTCTATGCTCTCGCCCGTGTGATACAAAAGATCACCAGGCGCTGAGTGGCTCATGGAAAAGTGCATGGCGAGGGCCCGCAGGCAGCCGTCGCTGGCCAGCCTGAAGGCGGGGTGCTCGTTGAACACTTTGCGATTCAAGTGCACGCAGATGTCGGCCTTCATGTCTTTGGGACAGTAGTTGAGCACCTGGGCAGCGACGAGGCAATAACAGACAACAATGAAATCCAATCAGAGAGGCAGAGTCATTGCGGCGAGAGGAAGTGATCGAATATGCATTAAATTAGGAAGAGCAGAGAAAAGGGAGCGAGAGTGATAAAGAGAGTATCTGTGCCTCGGTCAGTTAATTAGCGGAGAACTCTCGAGTCTCATGCAAATCATGCTGAGAGTGCATGAGATGGGCTAGCAATAAATCACTCGTTCCGTTCTTGCGCTCTGCATCGGCCAGCGCTCGCCCCGAATTAGTTAAATGGAAAGCAAAATGCGCACAGATAGATGGATGGATAAATGAGCTCCGATTAATAACCACGCGGCACTCTCTCTTTCGCATCCATCAAACCAAATTAGCCAGAGGCTATTTATACTTTTAATTAGATGGCTAAGGCGCACACAACGAGCCTGTTCTTTGTTTTCTAACACACCGACTCCACCACTCGTGCGGTCCGTTGTACTAAGTTTGAACCGATTTTTCGGACCGAGAGTGCTTTCACTTCCCCAAAAGACCACCTTTTTGAGTCTAGACCTTTTTTAAAAAAATCTTAGGTCATAGGTTGATACGAAAAGCAGCAATGGTTTAAGATAGTCACATGAAGGCATCTTCCGAGTGTACACGTAAATTTCGTTTACAAACACACACATATTACGTAGGGAACAGTTATTTATTGAAACACAGAGAGAAGCACAAATGCAAGATTTGCTACAACTATCAGGGTGTCACTTTGCCAGGAACATGCTTAGGGGAGTGTGTGCATGTATTTGCAAATGGGAGAATTTTCTGAGAGGGGATAATACGTTCGAGGTCATGCATCCGATCTTCAACCATTGGAAATTTCAACTCGAACAAAACGACCTCAACAGCAAGTGAATTTTAAATTCCCAATGATCGCTTCGTTCTACTTTCTAGAGTTGCCGTTCAAAGGGACAGTTGTATATCATGTATGTCACAAGAGTTCAACATCCATTGCAATGGGGGATACAAATGCAGATGCATGCAGGGATTTGGTGTGTATTTAACAGCATTATAATGTGTTCTGTTGCGTGGGTGTCGTATAGTGATATGCGTGGCGTGTTTCGGATGCTGCAAATTTCTGCAAAATTTATACAAGTTGGTCACTGCAGCAAGACTTTTATGTTTATTGACTATAAAATTTTGTACAAAAAAACTGAGCTGGTCGTCACGAACAAACAAGTTTTGGTAAGCCGTGTTTGGCAAAACAAGTCAAAATAAAAAGTATGTATGGAATTGTATTTACGGAAGTGACGGAGGCAGGTGAGTCATTGGAATAATATAACAATTTGCCAGTCTATTAGCGTGTGATTGCCGGACTAGAACGTCACATGCCTACTGGATTTTGATTGCTTATGTTACAATCGAGCAAAAATGAAAATAGGCGCTTAGCATTTCTATGGAAATCGCAAATTTCAAAACTACTGAAAAGGAGAGACGTGGCGAAGCGCAAATCGATTGTACCGCCAACCGCCTCTTATGGAATAATATAATTTGCAGTCTATTGTCGAGAGGTGTCTGCGGTAAAATTTCTAGTTTTTTAAGTCACACTAGATTAAAGAAACATGTGATATAACGATAAAATAGGTTTGGTATATAAATAAGTAAATAGGAGATTCAGATATATAGCAAACACTGAAATAAAATCTGAGAGTAGGCAATCAAAATACAAATCAAGGATTCGTTAGTAGAATAATTTTCCAGCTACCTCCGTCAATTCCGTCGACTCAAGCATCTCAGGCACATTTCCGCCACCGTCCCCGCTAAGGCTGCCATTCGCCTTGAAGCTTCGGGCCTGAAATGTGTAGCACACAAATCGAGCAACACGTCTCAACCTCCCAAAACATGCAAAACAGCAGCGCTGGATGATTGTTTGGAATCTCCAACACGAATAACGTGTCACACAACAGACATATATAGTATAATTTGTTTTAAAAGTGGTGAAATAATATATCTATGGGCCGGGTCTAAAATGTATTCGAGTTGCAATGGATGTATCAAGGAAGAACAGCGCTAGCAACAACAATCGTCTCAACTTTTGCGTTTGCCAGTGATTTTCCAGGAAGCTGTTCGTGACATATATGGTGTCTGTATCATGTTTTTATTTTGTTCCGGGATAGTGTGTGGCTGTGAAAGACGGGAAGGGTCGACAGGAAGGCAAGTAAGAAAGAGAATCTTGTCCGAGAAAGAGTGAGACCAAAAATAGGTGATCTTTAGTCGGGGAGGTAGAATCGGAGCCGGAGGAGCGCCCCAAATTTGACCGACCTGATTTACCTTATCCGTGTCCAAGCCCTTGGTCATGGCCCACGTGGAGACGACGTAGTCCATAACCCGTTCTGATAGCGCCTTCGGCACCTCGTGCAGCTTCATGAACTCGCGCACGTTGTTCAACATATCGTGGTACTTGGCAGTGGCTGATGTCATTTGCTGAATGATGGTGGTCACGTGACCGAAGATTGTGGCGTAGAGTAAGGCTAAACAGGAGGATCTCAGCGTTAATCATTAGCAAAAAACCACAATTTACATATCGGTTGTCACAAAATAAATTTTGAAGATGTTCTGCAACTAGATAAATTAATTTCTCTAAAAACAGCACTAGAGCATCGATAATTCTTTTACAGTTTGAATTTATTCGAAAAATGTTCAGTAGAGTTGTCATAGAGATTTCTAATATATAGCAGACAGAATAAAAATTCGGTTCTTACCAGCGATGATCATCATACAGATGGTGAAGATTTTCTCGTTATCGGTTTCGGCGGCTACGTTGCCGAAGCCGACACTGGTCATGCAGGTCATAGTGAAGTAGAGGGCCGTCACGTACATGGTCTTGCGCGTCGGCCCATTGACCAGCTCTGGAGCATTTGAATCGTTGGACCAGATGTACGAGTAGGGGCTCTGTGTGACGTTAGCCAGCTTCCATAGCCAGCTGTATTGTATACCGTTATCGGCGTCCGACCGCCCTATTGAGTACCAGATGCACGCTAGCCAGTGTGCAACCAGCATGTAAAAACATAATAGCAATATCAACATGGCAGCGCCGTATTCGAGATATCGGTCCAGCTTTCTTACGACTCGTCCCAGTCGTAAGAGTCGAACCACTTTCAACGCACTGAAAAGGCTTCCAATTCCCTGAAACAGTCGATGCGAACACCGTGTGGTTGTTTCTCGTATGCACAACAGTAGCTTGACAAATTGGGGTCTTAATATGCATACATTTTGTCTTCAATCGGCAGACTGCTCCGATTTTTGGCATGACTCGCTTAGTTAAAACAAGCCAAATGACCGGAGCAGTCATTGCGATTCGAAAAATAAACACTCGTGTGTGTTTTTTTTATATTTGCAAAATGCAGGAAAGTTAAATATATTTGATACATTAAACGCATTCCGTTTCATTAGCGCGAGCAAAACATTTAAGTTATTCTAACAGTGAGGAGGTGGAGGAATAATTTAGAGTTTAGTCACATCAAAAGGAATCCTGATCCGAGAAAAGACTAAACGCGAGCGGGAGAGGAGGAGAGGCCGTTTGGCCAGGGAATAAACACACTCAGACTATTATACGGACTCGTTCGCCTGGAATATCGATTTTGTCTTGCCAAGGTGAGTCGGGAAGAAGACAACGCTGCTTTTTGAACGCATTGCGCATAGTGTTTCACTTGTATGGACGAAGCACAGGAAAACGAAGTAACAAAACTTAAAATGAAGCAGAACGTTGAATGACCTTGAAAAGAATTTATTATAGCATTAATGTTATAGAGTTTAAAATTTATTAATTTGTGGATTTGATTAAACTGTGCTTTGTTTATTTAGTCCAGAATTAGTATTTAGTTTTAAAAGAGTCAATTTATTTATTTATCATTGGATAAACGGTTAAAATACATTTTATCATATTTTCTAGTTATTATTTGTGACTAAACTCCGCCTTACACCATTGAACCACATCTCCCGAGGTGTAACGCCAAAATATGTGTGAGGTTTTAAGAGTACCAAACCAACATCAATAACATTAATTACTTGAATAATACTGAAGGTTGTTGGTACAGTAATATGTATAAAGGCTAAATCAATAGTTCTGATTGCTGATAGTATATAATATTTTCAAAATAAAATAAAACATTCAGCAGGCAACATTGAAAAGAGCAACACATTTATTCCGTTGGTTTCGAACTTAATTTAAATCGGCCAGGGTGGGTAAAAAGGTTGATTACGTAGAGTATATAATATAAAACAGAAACACCCACACATAATACAAGTGAATAACACTTATCCGAGGAGAGTGGAAATAATGCGAGTCATAAAGGGCAAGACGCGATTAGTAACAAAATAAGATGCAGTAGTTGTTCTTATTTTAGTAATTTAGATATTTTAATACGTTGACGGAACGACGCCAGATATTTAATTTACTAACACGAAAAGTGAGCCAATCTCTATGGTACGAGAGTATGTGTGAGTGCGATTGACTTTACCGATCATGTAAGAAATCTACTTTCATATAGAGACTTCAAAATGAACCAAATGGTGTATGTGTGTGTCGTGGTGCTTACGCAGGCACTGCAAACACAATCTGTCTCAGCTACACCTCGAAACAAGGGCCCGATAATGCAGGCTTAGTTAGAGTTAGGAGGGGAAATGGTATAAATAAGTTCCAAAAGAATAGACGAGCATCGCAAACAACTCGGTCGGCGCCGATTTCGGGCGCCGGCTGGCTTTGTTGCTGTGCAAAATCGCCTTCGTAAAAAGTTAGGATCAGAGGCGAGGGATGGGGTGAGAATGTTGTCGCGAAACAATCAAGATTAAGAGAGATAAAGAGAATAACTCAAATGTTTTGTGCGATATCATTAGACTTTATCCGAACTTCGACTGTTACAGATGGTCGGAACGACGAATTTCGTTCAGGGCGGCGGATTCCGCTAAGGAATCCGCCAGCACACCAGGAAATTCGCGGTACCGGCCATCGCTTTAGCAAAGCCTGTTAGTCAAATGCGGAATACGACGCTAAAACCTTGTTGAAAATTACTTTTCTCATGACAATTTGAAATTGCTATTTAGATTAGTAGGTCTCTCTGAAACATTGAACTTGCGATTAAATCGTACTGCCCTTATATCTATTATTATAATAAAAGGCAAAATCGAACAAACTTTTAATTTGAAAAAGCTAAAAAAAATTAATTATAAGGACTGAAAAGTGATTGATATTTAACGGGCCGTGACGTAGCAGAGCTCATTCAATCAGCCTTCTGCAACGCCACGGGCTCGAAAATACCGCTGTAATAATATGCCAATCCTCAAGGGGAAATTGATCGATCTTGATAGAATCAGTAAGAGAAAGGAATCAATCGAGGAAACAGAGGCGATGAATTGTATAAAAAACGTATCGTAGAAAAAAGGAAGCGAGAAAGAAGTGTTCATGGAGCTAAGAGTTCATCATGCACAAACAGTCCAAATCGAAAAGAGACAGTGAAATGAATGGTATGCGAAGAGATCAAAAATGCATAAAGCCGAACCAGTTAGGGGAAAGAGAGGCATAGCACTTACATAATATAAAATCATGCCAATCAGTCAGTCTTAGCATGCTAATCTAAGAGTAACAATAGAGCCAAGCCACCGCGGCACTAGCATCAATCTCTTCGAGTTTTAGTAATATGTACAAGCAGGCATTTCGCAGTTAATTCATTTAAGACAGTACGCAAAATTAAGTAAATTTGAATTTCTACTTATATTTTGCGACTTGCCAGGGATTTGCACGGTTGCATATTATTTTTTAAAGAAATTTATGTTTTGAGTAGAAATAGTTTTGGTAGTTTTATCGTAGACCCTGGCGACCTAAACAACAATGTAGGTAAATTTGTTGCCATTTTTATGATTTAAAACAAAATCGGCACTCACGACTTGTCAACTTTTTTGTCACTTCAAATTGAAAAACGAAAAAGGAAATAAAGATTCCCTAAAGTTAGCATAGCAAATTGGCGTAGTTCCCGAACATATGCTTTGCGAAGTATTTCTCTGCCTAGAACTAAACCAGAGTGAAGTGGGACGTTCTAAGAAACTCCAGTAGTCAGTTCATTTAAATTAACCGAAAGTAGTAGAAGCGGTTTGCTCTGTTTAAAATGAAATTAGGATGACACAGTAGTTTTAGAACACATAAGAGGAAAAGGGCTGAGTGTTCCACTTTGCGAAACTCATTTTTTAATCTCCTTGATTTATCTTGCTTTACATGCCAACTTGATCGTTTAACGCTGGTTTAGTTAAGTTTGGAGAGACAAAAACTTACCTTTCGTGCATACACCATCCTCAAAAACACATATTCTAGAGTCCGACGCAGCCGCTGCAAGGGCTCCGCTTTTATGTACAGCATGCGGTTAAAATTACAACGCGCGACCCAAATATTGAGTGTACAGGCTGATTGGCGAATAATCCACTCGAAAATCACCGCTTGATGCAGCCCCTCAATCAAATCAAGTCACGATTGTTCTTGCGTCACAAATATGGAAAGCGCAGCTCAATTTGTTTGAACGAGCTGCTCATGTGCTCACAACCGAGCAGTTTTAATGACGAGACGTGGAAACAGAATTAAACCCTAAAGTTGGTATGTCGGTCTGAATACTTATTTCTGCCGAGACCGATTGAGAAATGTTTTAAAGTATAACTAGCTAAAAGATTTCCTATTAGCTCTTTAGAGAAATAGGTCCAGTCAAAATATTAAGACAAACCATTTTTATCTTATTTTTCCTTGATCTTGAAACGAGTCAAATCTAATTGACTCTATGCTTATCACTAGCAAAATACAAAGTGCTGCAGCTACATAGTTAAAATTAGTTCAAAATACACGCGGCGGCTATGGCAGTTTTAAATAAAGGGTTGGTGAGCGAAACGAAATGGAGCTTAATTATATGCTACAGGGTAATATTTCGCACCTCTATCAATCGGTTAGCTACTCGGAAAGTGGCTGTCTAAATACCTAAAATCAATACCGTGCGAGCTTTTGAGGAAAATGTGGGAAAAGGGACTCAAGTACTCTTCTATAGGTGGCGGTTTTATGATCGTATTTAACAGTTAAGTTATGCGCGTGTGCGCTGACCCGCACATGGTGATCGAGCGTTGTTTTCAACTATGATACCAAACACCACATCGTGCGTTTAAAAACTCATGATATAGCAAGGCTGTTGCTAGCAACTTTCTGTATCTAAACCAACCAGTAAAGGAAGGAGGTGGCTGAATCGTTGCGAATGGAAAAAACTTGTCTCAAAAAATAACTGAGTGCATGTGAAACAAAAATACAACTTTGGATTTGTATGGTATTCCATTGAAATCTAGTTCCCGGAAACTTTGAGAATCTTGCTGTAAGGAATTGAGTGAGAAAACACTTTGGGAGGTCTAGTGTATCAACTGTGTTGATTGTTTGAAATGGAATTGAAATGAATTTGAGGTAATGGTTTCGCACACATGCATTGTCTAAAAAAAATCGTTTTACGAGGAGATAGGGTTGGCATAAAATTTAATTTGGAAAAGGTAAAGCATTAAGTTATCAGAATGTCTTTCATCGACAATGTAGCGTTTTTGCCAGTTTCTGAAAAGCTCCAATTTCACCAGGTGGTTTGTTCGAAGATTAAAAATCAGACAGAGAAAAACGAAAATAAAAACGTAGAAGTGACAATTACATTAGTGGAGGCGGCATAATGACCAGTTATATTATGAAACAAAACAGAGTACAATTTACGAGTATTTGCAGTTAACTATTAGGAAATATAAATAAGTTGTCGTGGCCGAAAAGTGGAAGGCAGAATTTACTTACATTGTCATCGTAGTCGCCGGAGGTTGAACAATTACTTACATCCTCGTCATGGTCAAAGGCGTTGAAAACGTCGTAAGGCAGACAGGAGAGAAGGTCGATGACAAACCACGATTTTAGGTAGTTCATGCGAATGACCCGGGGGTCGGAGACCACCTCGCCCCCCGGGCCCACGAAAGTCGTGTGAAAGTTGAGCACAATATCAATAAAGAATATCACATCCACTATTGAGTCCACCACCAGCAGCGACACGTCCTCGGAGGTCTTGTTTTTGAAGGCCACATTATACGGTACCATGATGGCCGTGTAGAAAGTCAGGCACAAAATAACCCAGTCCCAGATAGCCTTGAAAGCGCAGTAGTGCAGCAGGATGTGCGGCGGCGTCTTCGGCGCCTCCTGCCGGTATTGGGGCAGTATGTCGGCGCTCAGGCTCATCATCTGCACAAGTCGCGACTTTTAGCAATTTAGGCATGGCATATTTTTTAAATGGAATTTTCTGCTTGGTCAATAGGTCAAAATCAAACCTAATAAGGAATAATGAACGACTCACATGTGCCAGGTTGGACTGCTTTCCCGTGTCCTTGAGTGTGGGCAAGTGCGAGGAAAACTGTGACACAAGCACCGACCGGCTTCTGGTGACTGACCTGGCCAGCTTCGCGAATTTGCTCAACCCCATTGCTGAAACAACTTGATTTAGCAAAAGGAACAGCGTTCACTTTAACTATATGGGAGGGGGGTGGACAAGGAGCCCCATAGTATTCTCAAAGCTGCAGATAACGCTAACACAATGATTTAGGTTTCTATGGTTTCTATTTTTTTAAAAAAATATTGTTTTTGACCAATAGAAGCTAAAGGCTTAATTATATTACTCCGAAATCGATCTAAAATTAGTAGAAAATATTTTTTGTTTCCCCTATAAGATTTTATGTCAAAATGAAGAAAAATTATAGAAAGACCTAAACAAAGTTAAGCAATTCCTGTAGCGAGAAACAATTTTAAATAATGCAGATAGCTTTTTTGGGAACGGTGTGCGATGGTTTGACTCCTAAATTTGAAATGATACGCACCTCCTTTGTTTTCGTCCTGCTCGATTGGCTGCTTGAGCGCCGTGATGTCCCTGAAGGTGAGCAGGAACAACACCACCAGGTCGCGCTCGTTCTTGATCGGCGCGATTTGCAGGAGTAGCCATAGTGGTGTCTCTGCAATCACATTTCAAGTTGCCATATCGAGAAGCATCGGCCGGCGCAAATTCAAGAAGCATACAATGCTCCTTGAAATGCACTTTCTTTTATCTGTTGTTGGGTTATTGGGATTTCATTAGAGGCAAAACTTGTCTAAAATTTAGATGCTGACACAAAAGTGAGAACTAGACTGGACAGTTTCTAATTGCGCGAGTGCAAAACCATTAACCACGCGGTTTGAAATTTTTCATGTAAAAATGACTTTCAATTTATAAATATTTCAGATGTCATTTTAGAACCCAAACGTTGAGTCATTAACAGGACTTGAAAATATGGTTGAAATACAGTGGCTGGAATAAAACTTTGCTTTCTTAAGCATAAATTTAAGCATTTAAACTGTGCCAACCATACAAATTTGAATAATTTATTTTTAACTGGGACGTGCACATAAATAATGTATTCCAACGCCACTATTGTTTTAAAAATGATTGTTTTTATTATTATATATGCTGCACTAGTACGTTGATGTGAGCTAATTTTATTTAGAATATTAAACTGAACAGGCCCGTGTCAGCAGCGCGCGCGTTCCACTACTAACTACTCTAACAAACACAAACTTCGAAGGTGAAAGCGCAAGTTGGTTCTAGTTTGCCATGAACATCCTCATCTAAATTTTACAACTTTAATTAGCGTGCCACGAATTATGCATTGTGTCGCGGCAACACATTTTGCCTCTAATTCTTTTCGCAGACGGATGCTACACTGAGCTCTGCAATTTTCCCCACTTCAACCAAATTATTAAGCGCTTTTTCGCATACTTAATTCATTGGCTAACCCTCTCGTGTTTGTTGACTTGTGTGTTTACTGCGAATAATCTGGATCGGGCATTTAGTTTATTTTTTCTCTTTAGCAAAGCCAGAGTGCGGATTTATTCAAAGCAGAAAATAAGTTTACCGCTATTTTGCAACTCTGGCAGAAACCTTCAAAAGGGAGGTATAAGTACAGATATTGAAGAGGATGAAATATATAAAAATAAATGCTGCACACACAAGCAGCTATGCGGAAATGTTGCTGAGCGGCGGGGGTAAAAATAACACTCAAATGCGCAGTTTAAATCGTGCCACTAAATTTTTGACTATGTGTGTACACAAAATGCTCTCATTAACTAACACATAATAATATTCAGAGCGCCTCACACTTTTTTACATCCAAAGAATGTTATATCTATATAAAAATTTTAAATTGACGCGTTACTTTTCAAACTCAAATTTAATAGTGTAAGTTACTCTGTATTGAGGGGTGAATCTATGACATGGTCACACGATTTCAAATGCTTCAATACACGGCTGAATTTATCTTTTAAACATACAAATAAACAAAACATATTTATATTAATGAACGGTTAAGCAGGCGGTAAATTGACATTGACAACCATCCAATCCTGGAAGCATCTAAACATTTATCAAACAACGACAAACATTGAGAATGGTGGTGCATGTATTTATACAGTGAGTGCCATTTTTTAGTTAATAAAACACCCAGTTTTTTGTACATTTGAAAATATATACATGTACAATAGTGCAGAGATCTAGTTGTGTGTACGAGGGACGAAAGTTTTCAAACACGGTGGCGATAATGATCTTTTAAGGGGCCGCGACTGTGATTACCGCTTTGCGTGTGCTTGACATTGTAACCTACATTTCGTGATTCAATCCCAAGGGTACCCATTTTGCAATCTTAGGATGATCCTTTCAAGAGACCATGAAATAGTTTTACTTTATGAAAAAATTATATCTGTATTTATTTATTTAATTTTAACTTTGTTCTATCATTATTGATTTTTGCAAAAGGAATGCCTTGCCAATCAAACCGTTGGAAATTTAATTTGGTCGGTATGCGAGGTTAAATGACGTTTAAAATGCAGATTATTCGAATTTCATGCAATAATTTCCAGGTCCACTTTCTTAGATGACAGCTAATCAATGAAAGTGAAATGAGCAAAGTACGAACATTTGTAAATTTAGTTTTACATTTTTTGACCTAAAATAACAAATAAGTAAAGCTGAAAGCTGATTGAACTGTGCCATTTTACCAGTAGCTATAGTATCTCACTGTACATTTTCCCACTTTTCAATTAACTTTATTCATATTATCAATAGAAAATTTCCGGCGATAGTATTCATTTCTAGCGTGCGTTTGGTTTGAAGAATTTGCGATAATTAGTCGATGTGAAACCAACTTTTTCACTGGTATTGGTAAGCTTCGAAATTCTTGTGTTGCGGACGCGAATTGGACACGACACAATTTAGCGCGGTTTATTGAATGCAGGCCACGGGCGAATTGCGGCGCGGCGTAGGTGCCACACCGCAATCTGGGCCACACTCTGCACAACGTATGGGGGTCACCGCAAACACCTGAACACGCAAATAGAGCGATGGACGGACCGCACACTCGGCGTGAAAGGAAGAAGCCGCGAGCGAGCGCCACGTGCTTTCCCGTCAGCGTCATCCGCGCAGAGCTGGAAATCGAGAGCGACCCGACCAGGCCATTTCCCGTTTCCAGCAGATCGTGCAATATTAATATCTACTTTATTTACTCTAATTTGTTTATTAGCATGGTGCGTGAGAGTCAACGAGAAAGTGAATTACACACTTTAAACTCTTTTTTTGTGGTGCCTAGCAAAGCACTCGTGACTGTTTTCAATTGCGGAGTTTGTACTCCTAATCAGAATTTCGTGGAAGCAAAATATCATAGTTAAACAGTGTTTTAATTTTTCTAAATAACTAATATCATAAACACTGCTTCTTTAGAAAAACTGAAACTCGACCCCTGGCTTGAACGACCATATTACGTTTGGATCGTAAACAAAAAAACTCATCTGACATGCTGACCCCACGATTCAGACCCATGATGCATATAATGGTTAGAACCCCTATAGCAGCATGCGTGACTAGGCACTCTCAAAGAGAGAAAAGAGATCAGATTACAACCATGTCAGTGGCAATGTCAGCTTGCGAATCCAGATTCCACTGATTTAACAACTAAATGAAATTTATCCTGTTTAACGCAAAAAATCATGCTTTTAACTCGACTGAATTGAAATGGTGATTGGAAAGAGTTAATTAAACAATAAATGACAGCCAAAAATCGCCAAGTTGTAGGAACTCGATGGCCATTCAATTTAAGGAATATTATTTCCATTAGATTGCTTCATAAATTTGTTGTAAAATGAACAGTCACACAGCACTTTCTCCCGGCGAGCTGACTATAAGTGGGACTAGTGTTTCGCATCTAGAAGTGTATGCGACACATGTAAAGGCACGCCGGACAACAAACATACAGCATTGTACATTGTTACACACGCAGGCCGCTCTATGTGGTAAACACAATGTATTACGAGGCAGTGTCTCTAATAGCACACCACTCGGATCCACTAACTATAAACTACAGAGCGAAATGGGAGCTATAGCTGCACTAGGAAAACACGCGTATGTGATAAAATGATTCGTGATTGATGGACCAAGAGAAAGAGAGAGAAAGAGGGGTAAGATGGATGTTTAGATAGAAAGAGTGAGACAGAGAGCAGTGTGTTGCAAGAGCTTATGTACACACGCAGGACAAGGAAGAGAGATTATAGAGGAGAAAGAGAGAGAAAAAGGCACGCGGTGTGATTATTATAAAAGAGCAAAATGCATTTCAAAATTTGCGAATTTTCCAAATACCAAAGTCTGATTGTACGGGATTTCGTTTTTCAGTTGGTTTTTGCAGTGCCTAGGAGGAGTGTGTTTGTGTAATCTCACCTATAGGGCGTTTTTTCCACATACCTCGCGGGGTGCCTGTGAATCAGAGAACACTTGCTAAAGACAGGGTAACACACACATACAGAGAAGAACAAGAGGAAATAAAATTTTTCTGGGTGTCAAATGCAATTGGAGGGAGGATATGTCTTGCGCATTTCAATCGCAATTACACAAATTAAGCAAGACATTTTTTTAAGAGTTATTTACATCTGTGCTCACAGAACGTCGAGGAGACAGAAAGAAAAGAGAAAAAATGTGCCGTAATCGGATAGAGCTCTCATGCATGGGACAGATTTTTGCAAATAAAAGTTGCCGGTTCGCTTGCCTTTTCAAAGCACGTCTCGTACACACGCAAAAATAAAACGGCGAGCTGCAAATGCGCGCGCGGATTAAAAAATTCATCTCATCGCAGAACCAGTAGGAGCACACATACACACTGGGATGAATTTCATTTGCATCGATCGCTTCGTTCTACAACGGCAACCCTTCCGAGCAAACGGTAATCGAATGAATTTTCACTCCGCGAACAGAGTCAAAAGATGGCGAAACTTCTCCCAGTGCTTGCTGCTGCAAATAAAAAAGCTCGCACGGCAGTTTCGATTTAATGATGTGTTTCCCGTTTGTTTTGCGCGGTGGCTACCGGAATATAATGATGATAATAATAAAAAGATAGCGCTGCTGGAATGCTATGTGGTATAAGGGACCCTTTCCGGCAGGAAGCAGAACGTTTGTGTCGAGTAATGACGAGGGAGTGAGAGCACGCGCTTCAATAAAGATGAAAGAAAAATATGGGATACACAGTAGAGCATAAGAGATTTACGTATTTTAAATGAAATTGAGTTATATAATTGGAAATTAACCATTTATAAAAGAATAATTAGTTGAAAAACGCTTGCAGAATTTACATATTCAATATTTGAGTGAATAAAATACAAAAAAAATATAAAGGGTGATCTCCACCTGGATTTTCGAACAATCAACCGAGAAATATGCTGCGTGCAGGTCTGCTCTACTCAATCAGACTGAACTGAACTGCAGAGCAAGTGACGGCTCGCACAGCTCTCATCATCTCATCATCAACGCATTTTTCCCATTTTCCGAGCAACATCAAAGAAGATATACGTCGATCACAATACATCAAAGGGAATAAAATTTCGCGCTTCATCCTCAGGAGTATGGCAATTCGAGCACTTTTGACAAGGCAGGCGAAGAATTCGCGCGTGTGCGAGAAGAAATCCGAGATACTTGTATCTCTGGAGATCAATACAAGAAAAATGAAATAGAAAAAAGATAGAAAGGGTGTGGAGGAGCAAGTCGAGGCATGCTGGATTCTGACGGGCGAGAAGAAGAGTAGAGTGCGGCCAGTTCTGAGGGCCGAGAAACGTGTGTCTCCACCAGAAGCAGTCAATCAGTCGGAGGTCCAGGTTAAGGAAGGCACGGGGAATGTGAAAAATAGTCATTTTTAAAATCAGAGTTAGATATCGAATTAATTATTTTTAGTGTGATGGGCAATGTAACTCTTATAAAGATTTTACTTGCAAAAATATTAGTTTTCAAGATATATGAGAGGAATAAATATTAATCGGTGGACATGACTAATCACCAGAAAAATGTACTATATTTGTAACAAAAGTTTGGTGGCTTTTGTTGTTTCACATTCCTTCCGAATAGGAGAAAAGAGAAAGAAAGATGATGCCATAGAGTCATCCTGGAAAGTGTCTACCGTTATATAATGTATCTCTCCGCCACTGCTCGATTTGACAATCTAAAAGGTGAATGCTGACAAAACGAAATTTGGCTTCATGTGTCGCGTGGCGCTTCCACCAATCCCCTTAGTAGCAGACGCCTTTTACAATCGCCAAAATAGCGAATTTCACGACGCTTTTGGGCTGCATTTGATCCCACTCTAGCGTCTCTAACTAATCTTTCTCAACATTATTCTGAGCCTAGAACGATTTAAAAATAAAATTTGCAATATAGAGAGCACCAGTTTGTCGACGGCTAACAGTGCAATGAATCTGAAATAGAAGGAGAGTCAGAGCACTGTTGCTGCTATACAACATTTTCCATGTTTATAATTTGAGTACAAAGGAGATATAAATAAAATTGATTTTACAAATGGCTACTCGCACTGGCAAAAAAAGGAATGGTAGGCTAAAAAATTGTCATAATAAAATCCCATATAATATGCTCTCGTATTGTACAGCAGCTGTTTCGACCCCACAGGGCTCTTCAGTAGAACCTTACCTCCAAAACAAAATTGACACCACTATATATTAGCTACAGAGAATTTTGTTAGAAGTACTGCTGATGAGACTTGCGGGGCTGAAACAGCTGCTGGACAGTACGAGAGCATGGGAGTTTTATTTTTACAATTTTATAGCTTTCCATTTCTAGTTATTCGCCTACTGGAGTAGCCATATTTAAATCAATTTCATGAAATATATTCACCCCTTATGCTTTTTTCCTTTTTAATTTTTGAAGTATAAATAATTGGCTTTCAAATCCAGAGAGAGTGTTCAAAGGGAACTTACCGAGTCGCAATTATAGAAAGAAATCAAATTCAGCTTGAATTATGATACCCTCGCGTGTTTCTGTCGTCATTGGCATCTACCAAAATTAAAATCTCAATGGGATTTATGATGGAATAACGTTAGATATTTATAATTTATGAGAGCCGTTATAAAAGTACTGTGATGGGTTTATTTTAAATTTTATGTTACATTAAAGATATTACAACCTGGAGGCATAACTGCATTCTCTAATTATTGATTAATACATTAAGGATCATTAGTTATTATTTTTTTAATGAATCTGTCTAAAATTCAGCTGCACGATCATCTTTCTATAGAAAAGAAAGCTAATTTTATTTTGGCCGTGGCCATAAAAAATGACGCATCTCGTTAGTGTTTGGTACTTTTCATTGTTATAGTTATTAATGAGGACAGGCAATGTCCACACAAAGATGCTTACTTACAATTTATACAATCAGCAGGAAACAAGAACAAACATTGCAAGGCAGGGATCAACGCGCGGAGGATTGTTAGTGTATCACGATGGCTGAGCCACGTCTTTGTGTGGGTGTGGGTGTGAGAGAGAGGATAGAGATACATCCACAAAGTGAAATGGAGAGAACGGGTGCGTGTATTGTATAAACACGGTAGGGAGGCGAAGTTTGGTGTGTGCTCGCTATATCGCCCTGTGGGGTAATCCATCACCCGCAGAGCGCGAGAGTGCAGCCTGTCAACTGGCTGGTATAAAATTGACTGGATGATACGTAAGTAGTAAATGAAACGACAGTAACCACGCGGTGCAGCCAACCCAAAAGCGTCCTGCGTTTTGATCGCCCCCCATTTTGCAAACGAGCGACCACACTTATTGCATCCTGTATTTTGTATTTACAACGTGACACGTGTTGTGCAGCATTTTGGTCCGAGAGCAGGGAGAGACGGAGAGAGAAACACGCATTCAACAGCTTTATAGGAGGAAGAATGAAAGAGCTATTGACAGAGAGAAGAGAGAAAGATATAGAGGGATTCTGGTCAGTTTGAAAGAGGTAGTAATTAACGTTTTTCTGGCAGACAGAAAGGGGTTGAAAGGTGACATGCTACGCCATTACACTCATTGTTGTATTCCAGTATAGCTGCATGCCGTTGGTAGGTTATTTTACAAGGGAGGTCGGTGAATAGGACTTGACAAAAATTGAAAAATCCTGAGTTAAAAACATATAATTTATTTAGCAAGTCAGACTTGTTTTTATCAACGCTGTCCAACTCGAAGAAATATTAAAACTTTACACCAAACGGGATGGTTTGAGCACAAATTTTTCTAATGATAAAAGCTTTTGATAGAAACTGAATTTCTGGATACTCCAAGTCGTGTATAACCAATGTAATCTGGGTGTCACTACTTTTTCCTCTTTGTTCGTGAGGTGCTCTAACGTATTGAATAATAAAAAGGTCTCGCAAACGTGCTTGTGCCGAGTATTTTTCTATCACTCGATTTTCATTATTTTGCGATTTGCACCCAAAGTACATGAGTTCTTATCGAAATTTGGAGCCTTTTTTGCGACTCCAAGTCGATTTGAATCAAAATCCGGGGTAGAGTGCGCTAATTAGCCTGTGGAGTGGGACATGCCGTTGGCAGGCAGATTGATCCGCAATTCGAGTCCCATGGCAAGAAGGGCTTACTGTTTTTCTTGTAGAGCAGAATCTCGAACTGGTCGCTAATCTGCTTCTCCAGGCACTCGTCCACCCTGGCGATCGTTTCCTTGTCGGTCAGTTCGCCATACATGAAGCTACACCGGCATGATTTCTGCATGACCTACATTCGCAACCACAACAATTATCATCCGCAAGTTCATTTCACTAAAAATAAAAAAGCGCTGTCGCCAGAGAAATTGATCTACCTCTGCTCGATTGTAACCAGAGATCTTGCAGAATGATTCGTTGCAGTAGACTATCGGGTAGTCGACTATCTGAGCGTTCGCAAGTAGGAAGCTACTGTCAGCTGAAACAGAAAAGGAATTGAAATTATTTTCACCCACTACACTCGTTCATTCCGATAAATTGGAATTCTTTGTTACAGATAATATAAAAGTGGTTCAGCTTCTCTACGCTAAATTGAAGCTGTCCATCATTTTACGAGCCCAACGGCGAGATAATGCAAAGCTAGCGACACATATTTTTTCCTCTTGCTGTTATCCTGACGTAAATGCTCTCAAAGCCGATCGCAGTCAGTTTTTACCGTTTTGATCATCTGGTAGCGTATATACACATATGATCTATTTCAATTCATATTAAATACATACCAATACTTTTTAAATGTTCCAGATGTATACAAATTCGAGATTATTTATAGTGTTAAAATTTCCGCTCATTTTGCGTTTACCTCAAAATTTCCAGTAGTTTAACGTGCCTTTCTTAAAAAGCTTAGGACAAATTTGATTTGGTCAACGAAGCTGCATTACATGTTAAGGGACATGTGTGTGTGTCATTAAAAATTCCTGCGGAGAAAACGGGTGGCAACATTGACGAGAAAATGGATATGCATTTGGTAAAGGAGACAGGCGCGCGTGTGTTTCGCAAATATGCAAGCAACGACGGATGTGCTACTTTCACAGCCGCTGCAAAAGTTAATGGAATTACTGCCACGAGGATGGCAAACTCTAGCAAGTCTTCTGCATGCAAATTCTCGCGCATTCTTCTGCTGCGCTAGAAATTTGAGATGCTCTGATTAAGTGAGGCATTTTCCCAAGAAAATCCGGTTTTAGAAAAACAATGAAAAGGACAGCTAATAACTTGGCGTCATCGTTCATGCAGCAGTGGCTTGCTTGATGACATGCTGAACTTTTTATATGCAACATATTTAAACGGTTAGGGGCGAGGATTTTGCTCCGCAAAATAGCAGCTTCTGCTTCTTGTCAGGGGGTGTTCGAAGCCATTAAAAGTTTCTGCGCTGCAAAAGAGAAGATTTTGGCTAAATTCATAAATGTAACGATGACTAATGACTCTCGGATTATATTAAAGCAGCGGGAAGGCGGGTCAGCTTTGTTTTATGACAGGATTTGAGCCTAATTTATATTTATCCACTTTCAAAAACACAGGCCAACTTCAACCTTTTTGCCGCTGTTTCCGATGAATCGATAGTTTTTGATTAATTGCTCCTTTCAAGCACCTGCTTCGCACCGCGGACAGAACATTTTTTACGTCATGTATCCTCCTGCTATATTTTTAACGAGGGGTAGAGCAGCTTAAATAACTGGTACGGGAGAAAAACGTTTCTCTCGGCTCAGACAGTCTGCTTCGCGCTCACAAATCCTTCGAGGCCGTGAAAGAGTGGATTCGAATTCCACTCTCTGAGGAATTTCACAGGGGAAAACCGTGAAAAGCCTTGGGCCAGACACAGGTGGTTGTGGTCTCTCTCTCTCTCTCTCTCTCTCTCTCTCTCTCTCTCTCTCTCTCTCTCTCTCTCTCTCTCTCTCTCTCTCTCTCTCTCTCTCTCTCTCTCTCTCTCTCTCTCTCTCTCTCTCATACACAAACTAAAAACGAGGGCGAAAAACTAGGAAGCGTTTTACTCAAAGTGTATTTCACCTCTTGAGCGTAAAACTATATGCTTTCCATGTTTCTTTGCTCCGCAAAGTAGGTTAAAAATATGTAGGGGTTCCATCATTTTTTTTATCCTCAATCAGAAGACCAGGTACGTTTTCTAAGGAAATGAGGGGAAAAACTGCAAATATAATATTTTTTGTTTATTCCTTTAGAAGGAAAATTGCCTTTTTTATTTTCTGTGGTATACAAAATGAATAGCTTCGCATAATAAATTATGCTATTTTTAACCGTAATAACGTAGAAGCATTCCTCTTTGCTTCTCTGATTGCGTTCGATATCTCAATTTTATTACCTTTCCCCTTTCTTGCGTGCTCGCAGAGGTACTTTTTCCTCGCGACTGAGATGCAGTATTTGCACAAGTTATTCCAGGTCTGCGACCGCAAATATATGCAAAACCACCGAGTCGACAAGACGGTATTGGAGGCGCTCAAAGGGTCAATGAGTCTGGTGCACATTAAGCAAGGCTTGTGCCGCCGTTCCATCAAAACGCGGCGGGCCAGATCTTGCCGCGCGCTCAAAGTGAAACAGCATTAGCGGCGCGGCGGCACTCGTCGTGAGCAAAAGCCACCGCTCGTATTGATTTCCAGCATAAGAAGAAGTAGGAAAGAATGCTGCGGGAGCATGGCGACATAATGGCACGTGAAAAATAGCCCGCTCGACCTAATAACCAGTCGCGCGACGAGAGAGGTGCATCTTGTGCTTAGATTGAATGTAAATGCGCCCGCGAGTGGCGCGACCCCTAATGCATCTTTGCATTTTCAAAGCGTCGATCTATTGGCAAAAGCAGCTAGGCGACGTCGATCGGCTTGTTTCTGCACGGCCATCCTCTTATTACGCTATTATTTATGAGCACTTGTGGGTCACGAGCTGCGTCATGCATATAAAATGCTCACCGAGAGCTTCAGCAGAGTTAAGTGGACTACGGTTTTGAATTCTCTATTCTCCAGTGAGAGCAGACAAAAAACCTTGTTGCAGTTGACACAATTGGTGGATGTGCGGCTGCCTGTGTGGTGGCGCGTTGTGTGTTTGTTTTTGCCCTCAACTTGGCATCTGCAGCCTAATTTGTGACACCGATATTTCATTTCTGTATACAGTTGACACTTTAAATCTGACCTTATAATTAATCATTGCCCTCCTTAATCTTTGCTAACAAATCAAAATACACTAATAAAATAACTTTCGATGAGAACATAAAATAACTGATGTATATTCCAATTTATCTATATTATGGTTCCTGTTTCATAATATCATTGAACAAGTAATGGGATGTACTGAACTATAAGCATGTAATATTTAAGAAAGTGCGATATATAAAAGTTAACTTGTTCTTTTCTTTAATTGATGATTTTCCCTAAACCACGAAGCCGTAAAGTTGATAGCCTGATAGGTATTTTTTTAAAATTTTATTTTAAGCATTTTAAATTACTTACATAGCCCATTAACATTAAATCGCTACTTGCTGGTTTGCACATTTCCAGCATGCGTGATTTGGCAAACAGTCCTCGGTGCGGAGGCAAGTGGCCCTTCAGTGGGCTGGGTCCCTGTGTGGCCTGGTGTGCCCATGTTATCCGTTCGCGGTGTTATTGGGACCCGGGTTTCAGCATTCGTGCCAGTGCAGTGCGCGCCCTTTCCGGTCCTCTGACAGGGTGGACAGGGATAAAAAGCAAAAAAATATATATAAATAAAAATTATTTTGTTTGAGCCTGATTGGTAAATATTCAAGGGAGATATACATAATAAAGCTCAATTTATTTGAAAATCATTTCAAGTATCATCAGATTAACGAGGACGAAGGCACCAGCTCCGGTTTAAATTCCTTCATACACAAGCTCATCGATAAATTTTTCCGCGAGTTGGTTGCAAACTCCGCAGCTTGGTTTGGGATGTCGGCCTGATAATTTTAGCAAGGCGAGATATAAAAAGCGGCCGAAAAATAAACGAAAAAGCTGTGGGGAATTGAATACTGTGTAAAGCGAGTTGCAGGCACGGTGGGGTGGTGAAAGTTGCTGCGAATTTGGGCGCGCGTGTGGCTCTCGCAAAAGCGGCTTTCGCCGAAAACGCGTTTAGAGATCAAAAACTTCATAAAAATCACATGCCGCGGTTTAATAATAAAGGCACACGAGCCTCTCTCGTAAAAGCGACCGCGCGCATTTTCTGTGCGGAAAACAGAAGCTCATGCAACTATGAAAAATTGATAGCCCGCCTTGTTTTATACCGGAAGGTACGGATGGCTACGGCCGTGAAAAATTGTGTTATGGCTTAAGTAATTGAGGTTATGTTTGCTGAGCAATGCAATGACTGCAGCAATGGATAAAAATGGAAAATTGCATGCATTTAATAATTCTTTAGGAGGGGTAATTGACTTTTTATCAGAAGTGAAACGGTGGTTCGGCTGCTCAAGTTTTATGCGAGCAGTTGACTTTCTGACGGTGGGCTGGAGATACGGGTGGAAAGTTGGAGCTTTCTCATCCCGCACCCGAGCGAATGTGCTGCGGGATCTGCTGCTGCTGCTAGCTGCGTGAAATCGCCTGGAAGCCGTGATATGTGCTACCGACTCTTTAAGATATCTACTCTCGCAGCAGTTAGCTGAAGCAATTAACCCCAAATCTTCTCACAGTGAGCTGAATATGCATTTGAATGTCGACGAAAGAGACGTTGGAAAGCCCATAGAGCTAGCTTATTGACTGGAAATGTTTGCACCGGCTTTCCTTGTCGCTTGTAAAATAATTCAAGAGGGGGCCAAATGCAGGGACCGAAATTTGATTCGTGTATATATGATTTGGCTCTTTCCAACTTGTGACTAATAAATACGATATTGTGAAAGAATACGTTATTATAGTACCAGCACAATGATGAGGTGAGTAAAAATATGATCTAGAAACTGTACGAGATGTTAAACAGTTTTTTGTAATCCATACTAATCACGCCAAAGAAAAAGGAAAAAATACAATATTTAAAAAATAATATTTAGAATAATTATTGAATTGGAACAGCAGGCTTGAAAATTGTTGAAACTCTTTGAACCTTTTAGTACGTAGAAAGTAAAAATGCAATAAAGAGAGAGGGCCAACCTTGCCATAGAAAACAATTATCGAAATCGTGAGGCGTGTAATCAAGTGCTAGTTGGAGGATGACGTCACCATCGATGACGTCATCGCGGTGTCATAGTCGATATTATGCCAGTAGAGTAGTAGCGCCTGCTACGAGTGAGAGAGAAAGATCAATAGTCCGTGTGCTGCCGAGCTCTCTCTCTCTCTCTCTCTCTCTCTCTCTCTCTCTCTCTCTCTCTCTCTCTCGCTGTCGCTTCCGCTGATTCTGCCCGGCCTGCTGCATTTCCATTTTTACGGCCAAAACAATAACAAACGCGCCACTGGTCGTACGTATTTTTTACTCGAATTCGCCCTTCTTTCCTTTCGGTCCCGCGCGCCAGAATAATGATCATCTGGGCAGCTTGCTCGGGCACAGAGTTCACCACGCTCTTTTGTCAGAAAAAAGGCGTATTGGCGCTTGAGCGGACTGCAAACACAGCGAGAGCGCAAAAACAACCACTGCTCTTTCTTACGCAATGCTTCTCATATATGCATGTTGCAAAAGTTTGAATCTTCTTTAAAGTTTCAAAGCCGAGATTTGGATTTGAGAAACTTTTATACATTGATCCCGGTTACCTTTCTTACAGCAGACTTAAGTGAAAATAATGGGTTGGAAAGCGCATGCAAAGATCGAGTTTGCTTTAGCATATTTTCTTTGCAAAATTTAAGATTGTGAAAATATTTTGAAAGCATATTTATGCCGAGTATGTTATGGGGGATAATCTTTTTCTGTCGGGCCGGTCATAACGCTATAAATTTTGCAATTGACTTTGAGCGAATATGTAAGTTCGGTGCCAATGCCTGCGTGATTATGTTGTCACAAGCCGCTTGAAGAGGAAGCAATTCGTTTGTTTGACTTGTTTGGCAAAGCGGCTGCTGGCCTATATTCTATTTCTGGCTGCAGGCAGATTGCCAACTGAACGCTTTTTTAGGGTGGCGAAGGAAAACTATGTTTTGCCAGCTCAAAAATCGGCCAGCTCGATTTATGCGACAGATATTATTAGCTTGTTTATTAACGCCGGATGAGTGGGCGCAAACAACGCTACTTCGTGGGGGATATTTTATTAGCACCCTCGAGTGGACGAGATATTAATGCGCATGTTAATGTGTGTGCGACACATTTGAATTTATATTAACCACCCGTCGCCGGTGTAATAAATGTTCAATAGCGGCTAAAGCAGGAAGAATTAAATTTGGAACGTTGGGCTCGACGTTTGTTTTTACCCTGTGCTGAGCTGACTGTGCAGTCGACCAGTTGCGTTTTCAGTGGTAAAAATAAGACAGTGTTGTTATTTCGCAAGCAACCGGCCGACCTTTATCATCATCTCGGGGAAAATAATTTGTCACTAACTCGGGGTGGCGAAGGATATCTCTGTTTAGCGCGCGTCGGCCAACGGCCAAACGGTTTGTATGCTCTTTGCCTCGTTTAGCAGATACAACAGGGAGTTGCCCGAGTGGCCCACCAATTCGGGCTGTTTGCTTTCTTCACCAATCCTCGCTCTCACACAATGCGAGCGAGACAAATGGCGCTTTTACGACAGCTCGCTGCCAGAACTGACACCGTCCGTAGCTTTGCTCTCATCGTCACGCACGCAGACAGGCGCGGGAAACGAAATTGAGGAATTTTATATCGGCTTTTCGTTTTTTATTGGGGTAGCCGTGAATGTCAAGATTGGCGGATTGTGCGATTCGAATATATGCAACCCGCGCAGCACTTAAGGCGGGCAGGTAGACTATTTATTTTTTCTGCAGGCGATTTCATGCGCTTAAAAAACAATGCAATGAAAGAAAGTTTTTATTTATTCAAATATATTTCGACTGCAAACATTTACTCAAATTGTTTCTTCCTGTATTTTCCACGCTTTTTTATCAAGATATAACATACTTATTTCTTTATTGAAGTTATAACAAGTAATTTTGGAGTTTTGTTGGTAATTTACTATCACTTATTGTTAGTATATTGCAACACGAGAAAACCGATTCCCTATTACAATCAGTTGATTGATCTTTGAGCTGGAAGAAATTGCTACTTGAATGTTTTTTATTTGCCGATTGAAAATCCTATCTTTTCTCAAGCAACTCCACTAAAACGGATAGGCATACAAGAGGAGTTGAATGCCACTACTGACTGCGAGGGAAAAATGTTGCAGCAACTTGGAGCTCCAATGGGAGTTAGTGGTGGATCTTGAGCCACAAACAAGCCTCCGGCAATCCCGACCATTTGGATTTCGTCGTTTTATCAGTTTCCCATTTGGTCTGCAATAACTGAAATAGATTTGCTCGCGAAGGATTGCGCGCGCCCCAAGTTGTTCTCAGCCAATGTGCAGATAAAGCGTCACAATCAGCTTAGTTCTCTCGCGTGAAGAAGTGCAAAGGACTGTTTCTTAAGATGAACCAAAGAAAATATATAAATATTTCAATTTCTTGTTTATTTCTCAATCAATATGTATCGAATGTTCTTGGGCAAAAATATTCCCGAATGCTTAATGTGCATATTTAATTCAATCATCATTTGAATTTCTTTCATGCTACGTAACATCTCCCTTTCAGTTCAGCAGTAGTGGCAGACATATATATATATAATAGCGACGTAGATTTGTTTCTGCCGCACGGTCTGTGAAAACAATGCACGCAGTCATCCGACGGAAAGCCTGGGTAAAGTCTGTCGCCTGAAAATCAATAAAAATAATTCAAGTGGACGATCTGATTGGAGAAGAGGGGACACCGGCACTCATTTAATGCAGCACAGGAAAGGAGAAATTCTGAACGCGTGCCAATATTTGGGTTTTACAATCAGCTTTAATCATATATAAATAAAATCTCGTCCAGATTCACATTGTTAAAGCCTTCCATCTGATAAGTTCATTATTAGTTAAAAGAAGGAGAGAAGATATACGAATTCATGAACTGAAAGACCATGGTTTAATTTTACACGTTTTTTTTTAACAAGGCATTTTCTACTATCTAACGTTTATTATTTCTTTTGGGGCAACCACTTCCAACTGATTTGTGTTTCCAACCTCTTGCCAACTTAATTTTGTGAAGGGGTAAATGCAAAAAATGCTTTTACCTCAAGAAACTTTAGTGATTTACAATTAGAGATTCACCAGAAAGTTTAGCGATATTCCTTGGTATTGGAAGGCGACTCAACCATCGTGAAGCCGAAAGAAGCGCTCTGAATCTCATTAGTGCTGAACGGAGTAATTACATTAAAATAATGCACTCGCGAGCCAATTAGCTGCTCTTTCACAACGGGCGCTTGTTTCCAGCTGTGATGAACCGACTGCCAGCCTCCTCTTGCTGAATAGTGATTACCGGCAAATTCATCAAATTAGCGCAGCGCTGAATAATAATATCTCGGGCTCGGCTCTGGCTCCACCAGTGTAGTAAATCGCGCGCGCGGTGATTAACTCGTGGCGCACAGCATTATATATTCGCGACTGCTTTCATGTGTGCCGATTCAATCTCTTTTGTTCTCGCAATTGTTTCAATTCTTGTGTCCCTGCAGGTTTGTTCCATTTGTGGGACGTGCGTCACATCAGACCAGTGGCAGCGGTGACGAACAAAAGGCGAAATAATTCAGAGTGGAGAATTGCTAGGAGGGATTTTCCTAATCGTTTTAGTGGAATAAATTAAGTATGATCGAAGTGAAGATGATTCCAATAATTTAGGTGCAGTCTAAAGATTTTATTCAGTTATTTATATAAAATATACCATATTTTCGGGGTGAGTTGTTTCAAATTTATATAATTGTTTTTATTTGTTTTGCCAACAAAGTCGTTTTTGAGCACAATCATTCCATGCTCGTTGCAATGTGAGAATCCGAGCGATGTTAGGGGATCGAGGGCGGGCTGATGCGCCTACGTTTGACTCTCTGTCATTGCAATGACGAGTCGATTCGGATTTGGGAGGATTGCGAAAGCTTTCCGAGTCAATACTTGCTGGTTTGTACCTTTCCAGCATGCGTGAATTTATTTCACGGGACGACTGTCTTGCGTTTCAATAAAAGACGCTATTGCGGGGGCTGTAACACGATTCGAGCTGGTCCTTTCCAGCTCGTCTGAACTGGGCTGCTTCCTCAAATGATGACCTTACGCCCGTGTTATTCGTTCCCGACATTATTGGGACATGGAGTTTTCGCGAGTTGTTCGCTATCAGGGGGCTGCCCGTCTCAAAAGAGATATGTACCGATCACGATAAAACCATATTACGAAAGAAAGCGTTCATGAGTGGTAAAAATTGCAAAAACAATCACAAGAGTAATTTATCACCGCATTGAGCTACAATCAACTAAACATGAATCATTGATGGTCATTGTAAACTTAGAACAAGTGTTAGGTGCTTTAAAAAAGTTATCCGTTTTTTTTATAAAGAAATGCAATTATTTGAGTTTTTTCTCCCTCGAGTTCCATGATAATTTTGGTCCTTTCCCATCTCATTCAGTGAGAACTCGTCGTTTTTTGGTATCAGAGCTCATTTCAACGTTTGTCCACAAAAACTGCGACTCTAATTGGCGATTTCGGTGGCGAGTGGGGCAAGGTCAGTTGCGAGCATATGCGAACGTGTCGCCGCAGTTTGCATAGCTAGAAAAAGTCTTCTTAATGGCACAATTATTATACTCTTTTTCTCTGCGGCCAGTGTAATGGAGTTGGCGTGATGCTTGTAATTACGTCGGCCAGAAATAACCGGCGCGGAAAAATTCGTCCGCTACCGCACAGCCCCTGGAATGGCATGGCGGGCGAGCAAAAAGTTGCCGCTCGTTCCATCCTACCGCTGCTATCAACACAAAAGCCATTTTACGGTCTTTGTTTGTATGTGTTTGCTTGCCCTCAAAATATGCCAGTCACGGAACGAATTAAACCGCTCCAAGAATCCGTGCTCATTAAAGTACGGCCGTTATTTTTGTTTGCCAAATTCCCAATTACGGTGAGATGCAAAATAGGATTCCAATTGTGCGGAGTGCAAAGTTACTGTTCATTTAGCTGAGTGGGAACTTTGTTCGAATATGTACCAACAAGAGCATCATTAATCATCTCAAGGAATTTTCCAGAGTGTTTCAAAAATATCCAATTACGCTTCGCAGGTTTCACAAGGATGCAGCATTTCAGTATATTGCGAGGTTCAATTATCAAAACGCGATTTATCTCGAGCTCAAAGACGTCTTTGCTGATTGCTTCCGCAGGAACGATTGCTACCAAGTCGTTTGTCTGTCTGTCAGAGCAAGCGGAAGACAATCAGCCGAGAGCGTTATTGGCGTCATCGGTGGGAAGTCGCAGTTAATAGAGCTCGCGCAGCTGAGCGTGCGTATATTATGCAGAGCCCAGAATAGGCCTGCCGGCATCAGCGGCGTAACAGCCAAAACTCCCGTAAAATTTATGTTTGTGTGTTTGCCTTATCATAGAGGACGGAACGAAAAATCTTGAGGGGATTATTTTCCTTTTTATATAAACTGAAAGCTATATAGGAATGAAAATCGGTCCTTATTGAAGATATTCTGTAGGGGATGCAAAAAATACTTTTTTTGACTTGATGGATTTAAAAAGATGAAAATTTCCTGTCCTGTGAGCTTTGAGAACGTTTCACTATCTCAAGGCTCCTCGAACAGTGTTTCAAAATCCAATTTCGTTTCCCAAAAGACTTCGTAGGCTACATGCGTTGTTAAAAGTGCATCCGGGCGAGAATATTTTGACGCCACCAACAAGCAGGAAGCACTCAAAAACATTTTCTTCTAGCGGCGCCTCAGCTTCAAGAGATGAAAATACGATCCCCTAGACATTCGCTGCAGCAGGTAGCTGCTCACTTCCTCTTGCATCATATGCAAACCACAAGCCGCCATGCATATTAAATTTGCCAGCAGCCTCCACCACTCAGATCGTCATGAAAAACATATGCTTTCATCACCGTGCCCTAAGCGTCTAATTTTATCATCTCACGGACTATCGAAACATGCGGCTCTAGCGATATTTTAATATGGACGCTATTTTTTTTTAAACTGGTGATGCGTGTATAACACATAAATCTTGCCGCACCTCATTGTATATTATTGAATAAGTTTCCTGTTTCTTACCTTCACCGTCACAGCACATTTGAACTATAAGAAACCGCTTTTAAAGTGTTTACTTCTTCAAAATGTTAACAAAACAAACACAGCTAAATATTTCCGAAGGCCTTTCAGCATTATAAAAGCTCAACAGTCAGTTCCAACGAGTTGATTCTAAAATTCACATCTAATATATTCTAGATACTTAACATTATTTAATTACTGCATGAAAATATTATTTGCCGCGATCGATAGTTTGCGGCGTTGGACGCGAACACTGATTGATTCCAATTAGATTGGAGTGCGGTATAATGCTGTATGTCGCACAAGCGGTCGGAATTATGTACAGCTGCTCATTTGAATACATTGATTTGCCGCCAGTTGTCGGTTTGTCTACTAGCTCTGCGCGTGGCCATCAACTTTGCATGAGCGTCCGTCCAGCACTTAATACAAGCACGCGTACGTTGTCATGCACGTAGTTACGAAATGCTGCCGGGGTGACCGCCTTTGTGCGGCCTGGCCTGACGGAACGCAGGTTAATTTTTACTGGAAAATTAAAACGTGAATTTTACATTGGGTGCGGCAGAGCCAAGATTAATTTTGAACGTGCTCTAGGGTGTATTTCTATTATTTTATTTCAGACATGATTACGCAGCACTTACAAATTTGCAAACTGGAAAATTAATAACATATTTATTATTGAAAGGTTTTAAGTCTAAAACATATGTTTCCTAACGATTTGAAAAAAGCCAGATATTTAATTGTGAGAGAATTTTATCTCTCTGATAATTTTCACATGTACTGAATTAAAGATCAAATATGTGGAGTGCTAGTCCGGTTTCCTCTCTTTCTCTCCGCGGACGACAACCGCAGCGTCGAGATATCAAACGAGGGTAACTTCAAAAAAATATAGAGGTTATATTTTAATGCCTTCGGGCTTCCCAATTAAATTTAGCCGAGCTCTGAGTAGGGCCAGGATGGCTGTAGAGACTCTAGAATTTTAAAACTCACACCGAGGCACGCTTAGAGTAAGCGCCAAGTACCTCACAATAAAACACAATCCAATTTTTTATGGGAATACGAATTCAAAGAAGGTATTTTTTAATAAATTATCATCTTGCGCACGTGTCTTCCAAATAGCAGGATTATATACTTAAATATTCTGAAGCATTTATTAAACAACAGGTTTAATTCATAGCTGAAAATTTTGATCGTCTGATTGTGAGCCCCCAGGGCTCTAATTTCATCTTTCAACTGTTTCTTATTATCTCCATCTCACCCTTGAAATAGAATCGTGTGGCTGAAGACATTGCATCTCATGCAAATGCGTCACTTATACTACCCTCTCTTGAATTCGATATCGTGATTCGCCTTCGTCCCAGTGACACTGTCCTTGAACCACTCTGTGCCCAGCCCTAACGGGGTCATTCCGTGCACGCGCGATATCGCGCTGTTCGGGGGATGTGAAACACAGCGAAAGTTTTGAATCGATCTCGCCAAAATATTCTGATGAACAAAGGCCACGGTAATTTGAACTTGTGAAATTCGACATAATGAAAGGGTTTGTTTGCTACGCTCTTCGCATACTTCATCGCTGAAGTTACAAGCCAGCAGAAATAGAAGCCATAAATTGTAGTGACTTTAGAATACAATCCAAATTATTATTTTTTAAGAAGCTTAATTCACACTCCCTTTATATGTTTATATTGCATCGAAATAAATAAAGTAATATTATTAAGTTAATTTATTTCACTTAAGTCGACTCTCTGTTAAATTCCTGCTCTTTATCTCACATATATACATATATAAAGGCTTACCATCAGCTTTGGAAGATATACTGGCTGGACTAACGATTTTTTCTATCATTTTTCACACCCCTAGGTGTCTTCTAAAGCAGATAACGAAACGCTTGCATAACTCTTTCTTACTTGGGGCCCAACTCGATTGTCAGAAAGCTACTCGCCCAACTCTGGCGTGTACTAATGCATGCAAACACGCCAGACGCGCGTTTGCACTTTGCGCGTGGCAGGGCGTGCTCATTAAGCCGCCGGTTTCGCCGGTCGCCGCACTTGCTGCATGCGAAAAGCTGGCTCAGCCTGGATTTGCTCGGCGGCCTGCGTCACCTGCCTCGGCCAAATGTTGTTCACGCACAACCTAGGGGTAATAGACCTACTCTGGCAGTTTCGCCCTCGTAACATGCAAATCCGAGTTTCCAGCCGCGTTATTCTCTGTATTTGAAAATTATGTTTTAGATGTGGAAAAGGTTATCTGATCTTTCTTTGAAAATATAAAAAAAATTATTTATTTTCTGTCTCTATTTTTACTCGTAATCAATATTTATTGTGAATCAATGAGTTTTGATATTTTTTTTTTAAATTGAAAGAAATTTATTTACAAGTGAATTGGAATCTTGCGACAAAAGAAAAATGTTTTAGATTTTTGAAAACACTCGTTTTGTCCAATGTTCAATTCATTTATCTAATTATTTCAAGCATTTTCAATTAAGTGATTATTACAAATGCTAGCGCATTTCCACACAACACACAAATGTCCACGCAACTCACGGTGAAATGTTTTAATACGCGTAAATTCACATCCTGTTTATCTGAACGCAACATTCCCTTAGCAACTGATGGCTGAATAAACGAGGAATTCCTCCCATGGCACAATTACTATGTACATTAGCTGCCGCCGAGCATGAAGGTTTCGCCAATAGTGGACCGCAAATTTCACAGTTGATATTGCACGCGAGAGAAAGAGGCGGCGCGATTATTCAAGTGATTGATGTGACGCGAAACAAGCAAAATTTGCTCCAGTTGCCTGTGCTCGATGGAACACACGCAGTTAATTGGAAGAGCAGGCTCTCTCTTTCTCTCTGGATCACCCTATTTTCTCCCTGAAGAAAAATATTTGGTTGGAGCTTCTGAATTTCTGCTTCGTAAGCAAATAGCGGCAATTTCTGACCTTTCTCACTCACCGATATTATAATTAACGGGCAAGCACGTAGCGTTTATTAACGGATTCACTTGTCAACATGTTTATCTTCCGGGAGAATGGAAAATTTACATATGTTATTCTTTTATGCCTATTTTATTCGCAGGCTCGTCTGAACCTCAATTTAGAGTTATCTAAATTTAAACCTCTGGGCTCCTCAAGAAGTAAGTTTGAAATTATTTAAAGGATCATTTTGAAAAATTGATGTCGAGTGTATAGCTAAACTGATGTATTGATCACATTTCAGGCAACATGTAGGCCCCCTTCCACCCCAACTCTCACTCTGTGTTTCCGACCGCAGGAGCGACCAGCAGCCCATCTCTGCGAGTCGTTTAATTTGACCCAATATTTGTTCTCATCAGTTGGTGGTGGCGAACGGCGAGTTGATATAATAAATACCCATGCGTGTCCGTATACTGGGGCAGCAGAATGTATTGTGGTTGTGGTGCTGCGCTGTCAACCCGTTAATGAGATATATTCGCCAGATAGAAAACTCCCCGCACCTTTTGTCTGATCCAGGGGCCGAAGAGAGAGAACCGAGCTTTGAAATCTCGTACGCCGAGCGCACGCCGCCAAAACTTTGAAACAAATGTCATAAATTATTTTGTCATGCTTCCCACCCTTTCGCAAAAGTACTTTTCCGCTCCTCCCATGACACTTTATGGCGAAAGTTGCAGTGGATTTGCGTACGCTGGAATATGCAATTAATGCTTTTCACTGTCGTTGAAATGAGGAACATTCGTTGATTTCTTTGTTATGAGACGGTTTTTATTTACATGGGGGATAATAGCTTGAATGAATCCATTTTCATTGAAATAATTCAAAACTAGAAAATATATAGAATATAGAAAATTTATAGACCGGACTGAAGTGCGTGAGATTTAATTAGTCATTTATTATTTAATTAAGGAATCATTCCCCTTGATGATCTTTGTCACAATATAAAAGTTTAATTCAAGGGTACCAAAAGCTTAGCATTTGTTTAATACTATACCCTTTAAAATATGCATGCTTTATAAATATTTATAATATTGATATTTGACAACTTCATGGATATTTTTATGTCATTGGAATTTTTTCGTCACACTCCTCCTACTGGGTTTTACCGTGTAAAGAGTGAATAGATCATATTTATTTGTCTCCTCAAAAACTCTGGCAAATAATATGAAGACGAAAATTTTTAACATTCAAACCTCAAACCACTATAGAGATAACACCAGCAGAAAAAATTTGTTCAGTGCGATGCTCTGGGGAATGGGGGGCTTTGTATAATATGTGTTGGACACAAAAGTTGGCAGAATGCAGGTAGCAGGATACAGGGCTGGAGAACAAAGACGAAAGGAAGCCCAGCGGAGGTGCTGGATGGCGTAATAAATTTGTTGTTTCGTGCATTCCGCTGCGAAACAATATTTCGCCGCGTGTGCGAGCCACGCACGAGTCTTTGTTACAGCGGCGGCAACAATGCAGCAGCGTCCCGAGAGAGGTCAATTGTGACGTCACGGTCGCGAATTATTCGCTCGCTGGTGCCCATGGAAAAAGGACCAAAAGCAACAGCAGTGACTAGCTAATAGAGCGGCAAATTTTTAATTAAAAAGTTTTTTCATCAGTCGGCTGCGTGAGCGAGCGACAAAATTTTAATGGTAGTAATGTGGCTGACGAGGGCTACTTTTTCTGCTTGTTTGCACGGGAGCAGAGGGTGGAAGCGCAAGCGCAATGACCTTCCCACTGCTGGCATATTTCGCGAAACAGGGCCGAGAGAGCAGAACAAGCGACTCTGCCATTCTCTCTTCCTCGTGATAAACTGCGCGCAAATGGCTCGTGATTTCGACATGCAAATCTCGCCTTTTATTCAACTGTGAGCAAAACGCTTTTATCCTGTGCATGCACACGCGCACAATCGATTCCAGCCGCGAACAAATTCATACTGTAGGCGGATTGTTGCCCATATATATGAGCTCAAAATAAGTCCTTCTTGAATAGCTTTCATTAAATTTGTATTATTTATGTAAAACAATGGCTAAAAGTGCTTTGAAAGGTAGTTAGAGCAGGTCAATTAAATTGATTTTGTGAAATTTTAAAGCATTTTCCAACAAATGACTCGCGGTTGGTAAAAACTTAAGAGTTTAAAATTATTTCCTGCGGCCTTTTAAGCCATCTAAATTAATAAATTACGTTTCGCAACAAAACTAAACGGTTAAAAAGAAAAATCGCGAAGAAAAACAGCTTATATATAAATGAATATCACAAAATAGTGAAAAGAGGAACTTTTTCTCTTTCACAAAACCTAATCAACTGACCAAACTTTTACGGAAGTGTCTACAATTTGTTCGCAAGAGCGGCAACTTGTTCGCGGATACTTCGTATATCGACCGAAAAACTGGCCCATTGTGGAGACATGCGCTGAAAGGAGGATTTTGTGTAATCCACCAAAAAAGCTCCTTTGATGTTCTCTTTGCCGCCAGGAATTTCTCAGAAGCCATTCATTTAAGCTCAAAATAAGAGAATTTCTTTACATGCAAATTAGCCCTCAACTTCAGTCAGTCTTCCTGTCCCACGATTTCGGTTTCTTTTTGGGTCAGGTTATTAACAAGATCTCATTAAAACTCTTAAGAGAGAGAGAAAAGAAGGCGAAATAAATAGCTGCCTGCACAAAAAGAGGAAAAAACAGTCAACAAAATTAAATAAGAATCAAGACGCTGGAGAGTTGATGCCCGGAGCCTCGGAATATAATTAAGAGCGTAATTCCCACCCCTTTAGAATGCTATTCAAGCTGAAAGAGGAATTTCCCTCGAAAATGAGACAACGCATTTAAGAAAAAAATGAAGTAGTAGTAATACATTAAACATGATTAACCACTCTCTTGAAAATGTATTTGAATATTTACAAACACTCTCAAAAATTCAACAAATTTAAAATAAGTAAGTTTTAATAAAAATAGCAATAACTTAAATGATTCTTCAATTAAAGTGAAGAGTTTTTTGCAGCTCTAACAATAATAAAAATTTTGAAGTAATTTTGAAAAAAAATGAATAAAATATTAAACTTGTGTGTTTCCGGTTATTCCCAACATCAAATATGAAGCGGAAATAGTTATTCTTGCCTCTTTTTATGATGTTATATTTTCTCGCAGTAAAAGAAAGTGTTGAAAATTAATTGAGTCTTCATTGCAGAGTATCAAACGGACTTTCTTGAACAGAAAAACTGGCATGGAGAGGAGCCCACTTTCCTGAACGTCGAATCGATGACTCGTGGCCAATATACTCCACCCAGTGTGTGCGGAAAACGCATTCGTTGTCGCCGCGGAGAGTGAACATATATTCTATATTTCGGTCCGGCAGTGAAAAAATCTGTTGATGCGGTGCGAGATCGGTTTAAAAATGTATGATAATGGTGTGGCGCAGGCAGGCGCCGATAAAAGCAACGGCTTCACCGCTTTTTCGCCGAGTGTGCGGGGCCTGTTGCTCCTCTGCTCCGGCAGATCGAAAGATAAAGGCAGCAGACACGGACGGATGGATTGATACATATAATAATGCACTCGCTTAGCAGCATAGCCTGGCCTCTCAGCCTGCCATCATCATCAGTATCCTCCTGGCCTCCGCCCTCGCATCGATTCTTTATTGAAGAACACTACTCACAAGTGCTCTCTCTCTCTCTCTCTCTCTCTCTCTCTCTCTCTCTCTCTCTCTCTCTCTCAGCCTCCTCAGCTCAGGTCGGCGCTGGCTCCTCCGCTAACAGCTCAATTTTATGGCCTCATCAAGGGCTTTGACAATTGCCGCCGCTAGAATGCTGCTGTTTTTGGAGCTGCCGGCTTTTGTTTAACCGTAAATGTTTGCCTGCGCACTCTGGGATAAGATCGGAGCAAGGGAAAAGCCGGCGAGGCAGACGCGAGCTTGCAGAATTCACTGCCGCGAGGCATGGAACGCTGCTTCACGCGCTTAGTCAAGCACCCCGTGACGAGAGAGAAAAAGGAAAAGTCAGAATTTCGGGGAGAAAAAGAAACAACCAAAGATTAACAACAAGATTAAATTATAAATTACTTAAAACCCCAATAATTTATTTGAAAAACACGAAAAACATTAACTTTCATCTGACAATATTTATTTTATTTGTTTTTGAATTTTATGTAATATGTATTTTTTGCAAGAACAAAATAAGGTCAATTTCAAAATAGCAGATAGTTCTCTATTTAACGAAACATATTTTATATGTGGTAAAGCTACTTTGATGATCCACAACAAAAACAAATTTTGAATCTTTTTCTGCCAAGAAAAAGTGATTTTAAGAATAAAAAAAAAAACGAAAAATCTCTTGAACTAACTGATAATGTAGTTCTTGGTCAACACGTGGAGCTTCATAAACATAAGAATAATAAAATTATTATAAGGTTTACATTAATAACTGTTTTAACGAACTTATTCTAGATCATTTGATAACCGTTTTATAGCTCTACGAAATGGACCACCATCAGCGGATTATCATATCATCAGCAATTTGCTCACGCCTCAATAAAGCCGTTAATGAGGCGCAGTTTCTGGCGTACTAACTTTATTTCTGAGCAGATGTTCCAGCCAGCTAATCCACCAGTCCTTCACAAATAATCCGAAAAAGGATGTACGCAGACGTAAGTTACTTCCAACCTATTTGTTTTCGTTTCTATACGAACAATAATATGAATTACAAAATCCATCCTATTTAAATGATTGTGAAATGCCGAGCGCACAATATTTGCTTGTCAGGGAGGGTTACCGGCCGGCTTTGGCGCTAATTACAAGCGGAGCAGAGTGGTGCAGGTGGCTTCGTGCAGTAGAAAAGTCCAAATTGATGCGAGCGCTCAGCAGCCGGCCCCACTCATTTAATCCATTAAACGACGTCGCCGTTGCTGCGTAATTCTGTCGAAATGTATTCAGCGAGTGGCAGACCGGCCGAATTGGACATCACACTTTGAGTGCTCCGATGTGCACCTTTGTGCCGCAGCAATTCACGGACGCTCGCTTTTGAAACGAGACCCTGCTGGTCGCGCCGCCGACCTGTCCATAACTCTCCGTGACTAATTATTTCGGCAAACGCTCGCCGCTTTTCACCAGTGGGGACATTTTGCTACTTTTAAAGGCTCGATTTTATCTGGGAGCGCGAGCAACTCGGTGAAAGGTCAAGCGGAGAGAGATTTGTCTTTCAAACGGAAGAGCCCTGCTCGAGTTTTGTAACCTTTTCCACGGCTTAGCCGAAAATTACACGACGTTTTTTTATCGAGCTTTCCCAACGCTGAAATGCTCAGCTTGGCTCCTGCTTCCTGTGATTGCATCAAGTTTTCAGCGTTGAAGTTAAAAGTGGTCGTATGATGGTTTTGAAACATTTTGAACAATACGCATAACGGGATGTGAAATTACTGCTGCAATAATGACTGCCGCAAGTAATGTCTGTTTAGATTTCAGAAATAAGATTTATTTGTGTCAGTCGAAGAAGTCTGAAATGTAACGTATGTTTTTCATTGCTAACTTGGAAAGTAGCTCTTTGCAGAAGAGTCCGCATTTTATATGAAAGTCTATTTTTCACGATCCTATAAATAGCTTGTGTCAGCGCATCTTTTTTCAAACCTGCGTACACCTGTTTGCTTTCTAGACTCAATAATTCACATGCAAATTAGATTACAAAACACGGCAAGGAGCGCACGTAAAATTTAATCTTCCACATCATAAATTGTTCCGTTGTTTGTTCTCTGCGTGCACGGAAAATTTGTTGGCGGAAACTCAACGAATTTTTTCCAATTCAAATTTATTACTTTACGGGACCAAATTTAATTAAACGTGCGTTATCTCCTCGAAGCAGCCATTCTGCTTTGCTGCCCGACGGATGGCGAACAAACGCAGCGCTGGTGTCTTTAAACTTTTATGAATCTGCCTCAACACTCTCGCGTGCGCCGACCTTAAGGAATAAGCCGGCTCGTATCTCAGATCTTCTCTGTTAACCTCCAACTTGGTTTCTTTGTTGTTATTTGTTATCAGACGCGAATGTGTAGAAACACCAAACCACTCTAGCCACTCAGCGAAATACAATACATAGCTGATGGGACACAAAATGAAATGAGTTTTGCATGAAAAAATGTTTGAAAAAAATGCCCCGTCTCAAAAAACATAAATGTAAAAAAAGCTGCCAGAGTCATCGAACCTACCGTTCTTAAATTGGGTGAATTCATGATTGCATACACTTAATCCAAAGTCGTAAAATAGCTACAAACAGCTAAGAGCCTATCCCGCAGCTCAATTCCTGTTCTTTTACGGTCTTCGCTTACAATAGTCTTAAAAAAAGGAACCATGAAATAATGTTTAGTAGAAAATTTTTGATTTGGATCCGGCTTCAATCTTGGCGGTTTTATCCAGGATGCAATGTAAAGGAAGGCGTTATTTGACCGGCTTATCCAGACTGACTGCGTTGTCAGCAAAACTCTCACTTCCGTCGGCAGCTTTTCCGCGCCAGAGCCGACGCTGATGGTGCGTTGCGCCTGAAAAGGCCGCCGGGGTGATTGATAGTTGGCGTGGCACTGCAGTTTTATTCGCAAACATTTCGCCCGCAGCAGCCGCGGCAACAATGTACAAAGCGACCAAACCGGACGAGCATCCACCAGCAGCACCCTTGTGCGCGCTGCGTGCAATGAATATTTCATTGTGTTTGCATCCCTGCTCGTAGCACACACACGTTCAAGCTGACCGACACCTGCAAACGCAGACAACGAATCTTTCAAATATTCATAGCTGACATTGATGGCTCCATTCGCAGAGACCTGAATTATTCCAGAAGCAGCCATTGGACCATTCCTGATTGGAATCTGAATTTTATGAGAGTGTATCTCATTTCAATTGAAGGCAAATGCTGATAAAAAAAACTTTCAGGAATGACCTATAAAATGAATCGATTTCCAGCCAAAGGTTTGTATCCACAGTTAAAGTAAGTTTTGAGAATTTCAATAAAAAAAGGTCTTAACAAAAAAGAACATGCCTATCAAACCTCCATTGAGAATATATCAAGATTTTGAAGGTAAATTTTATATTCAAAATCTTGAGTTTATTTATCATAATATTTAATTTTAAATTTGAATTAAATTTAATGCTTTTTGAATTTTAGATTCAAAGTGATTTTATTGCGGATCAGCAGAGAAACTATGCTCCACACCTCCCCACGTTCAGAACACAACAGTTAAATATACAAAACATTATTTTTGTTTTTTGATAACAGAGGGAAATAAAGAAAATTAGTCAGTCAGTTCAGTATTTGGCAAGAAAAATTTGGCTCACCTTTTGTTTGAATGCACTAGAGTTCTGGTTCTTACACAGATTCGGTGACAAGTTTTTAATAATACTGGCGGTTTCAAATTAAGCCGCACTTGGAAAATATTTTTCCACGGCTTAAAAATAAAAAAGTTGTTGGTCTCCGTTGGTAAAGAAGCCTGTTGAATCGATTTTAATTGACTAACTTCGCCCGGAAAAGAATTTTGAGGATTTGTAGAATGCGGCTGATACATTAGGCGTGTAATCGTAGGAGAATTTCAATTTTTACTCTGAATAGAGTTCTCAACCAAAGAGAAAACATATTTATTTTTACAAAAATTTGTCATAAATACGCATCATCAAGACGTAAAATATAAACGTCGAGAATTAAGCGACTGTTTCCCACCACATCAACTAGATGATACCACATTCTTCCCTGTTTGCATTAGTCCGTCGCAATGGCAGACTCTCTTGTAATAATTAATCTGCGTCTGGTAAATATCACCTTGGACAAATGAGTGCCGTAAATCCGTCGTAAAATGAGTTTCACCCGCGCGAAAGTCGTGGAGAAAACAAATGTTGTGCGCGGTGGAGCGTCAAGCCTCAAGCTAATTAAGTGTTCGTCGAGTACGCGCCTGAGTGTCATTGCGGCGCAAGTGTGCACATACGCGACTAGTCAGGATATGACCTTTAAGACTGCCTTACTGGATACGTCATGCATGCGAGCTTATAATGAAAGTAATGTATTGACCTCAATTCGTGTAGGCACCGCGTGTGTAAGCTGTACCGTATTCGGACGGGGCAGCGGCGGAAAATGTGTATGGCAACCCCCAGCGGTGCTACTTATTTTCGAGCTGCCTTGCCACTTTCCACGATCAATCCAATATTCTGCAACACGAAAGTCAAGCTTTCGATCCACAAAAATTGATTGATATTTTTTGGTCCACATAAGGGACACACAATGATTTTTTCTGCAATTGATGCAGCTTGCAGTGTTAATTCATAATATCCAATTTGATTAATCCATTTAAATTTATCGCATACTTTAAGTCAGAAAGCCTTGTGTCCTTTAACATCTATGTTCAATATCTTAAATCAAATAACGAAAATTTGGCAACAAATTCTGTAAAAAATGCTCTGACAAAATAAATGTAGATTGGAAGAAATATTTGCGGCGGAGTTCGCGTGAGCCAGAGCTATATTTTGCTTGTCTACGGCGGATGGTATACAATAAATCCACAGTTTTCCTTTCTGGAGCTCATTGTCAGTTGGGGTTGATTCCGTTTGGATTGATGTGCACTCATAGACAACAGCGTTGTGAATTCGGAAGAATTGGCAATGAGGAAGTTACGTAACAGTTGCATGAAATCGAATACTCCACGCATGGACTGTCAAAACATCTTCTGAGAAGAGCCCCATTGCGATTTCCTCGTTAGAAAGTCGGAAACTTGTCGATTTGCATCATCTCAAGAGGAGGAAAATAATTGCAATTCAATTGCGAGATGCCGTGCTAAGAGTTTGTTTCAAGAATAATGATCTGAAGTTGTCCCCGAGGCTTATGAATTATGAAAGGATTTCGCAAGGCGAGCCAACAGTTTTCTCGGAATTGCACATTATGACAGCAGTTTCTTTTGAAGCCACACTTTGTGGGCCTCCTTGTGCAGACTCTCCAAGAATGATTAAAAGACTCGACTCCTCCACCGCCGCGCTGCAACAACTTTACGGCGGAGTTTATTCTTTATGAACGAGCTTTATACTTTCCCGCATTCATAAAAAATAAAGTTCACTTTTGTTCCGTCGCGAATGTGGTCCCTGAATCGAGGCACGACCAAACGAGGAAAGCGGAGAAGAGGCATGAGCAGAAATTCGCTGAATTCCGCTTCGGATAATACCGTGAGCAAGTAAAAACGCAAGCCAACCATAGTTAGTTTGCATTCGTAATGTACTCTCGAGAGACGAGTTTTGACGAAAGACAGCAGCAGCTGCTGCATTTCTACTCGCCGCGTATGGTAGTTCGCGAGGCGTGTGTTTACTTTTGCCATGGTAATTACTAGAGTGAGCCAGCGAACGGGGGAGAGAAAGAGGAGAGAGCAGCAGAACCCTGCAAAAAGCCCAATTGCCTCGCAAAATGGCTCTTTCGAATTGTTTTCCGCCTCTCGAGGGATTAAACGCTTTGATATCTGAAGCTCGTTTATAGCGAAATGGAAATTTCCGATCCCGCGAGCATCTTTTTGTCTGCTAGCTTTGTCATATAAAAACGGTAGCGGCCCATTTGAAAAAATCAATTTCATGGATGTACATTTTAACTCGCCATATATGTAATAACGTTAAATTTTATAAAACGGCTTATCGCGGCCATTTCAATGGGCTAACCATGCTCTTACCTTTATGGCATTAATTAACCACCATTTTTACAGAAGTAACATTTTTGGCTGCGAGACGATAGACCTGTATTCCACTGAGATAAACCGAGCTTCTGCGGTGTAATTAGGAGGCCTCCATCTCTTAATTATTCTCAAGTTCTCTTGCCGGAGTTTTCAACAGGGCTCGTTTGCACATACACATGCAGAGCAGCGAACAAAACGAGCTCTCGGCCGTGTCGCTGCTCTAATTATTTCCCGCGCCGCGCGTGCACTAAAAAACTCGGCGAAAACTATCCGAAAAGCGAATTAGCGGAATCGCATAATTACCGCAGTCGAGGGGGGTGTGGAGCTTGCGGCTGCGGCTGCAACATTTCCGACTTGGAAATCGTTTCAGTGCGCATGGTTGACCATTTAATTAGAGCGACTGCTGGCAAAAATGGCGCCCCGTCAGACGTACTCGTAATTAAGTCGAGGGAGAAAGTTTCGAAGTCATCGATTCGCTAGTGGCACGAATCAAAAGTTGCGCAGAGAGCCAACTGTGTGCAATTGTTTTAACCTCGGGCTTATTCGATTAAAGCGGCCGGGCTGCTGCTCTTCCTCGCGGGCTCCCTACTGCGAACGCGTCTTTATTCTCTCTTACCCAAGCAACTGGGTCACTCGCACCAAGGAAAAGCGGTGGCGCTCGTAAAAGTAGGCAAATGCCTGACAGATGTGACAAACGCGAAGCATGTAACTAACATCATATTTCAGGGAGGCCAAAAAAGCAGCACCGGCGTCGACGTCAACAAGCAAACAAAAAATATGTCTGCCGCCGTCGCGTGGGGATACTCAAGTAAATGCACTCCACAGATGGGGCTGCGTGAATTGAGACCACTTGACATGCAAGCATTACGCTAGAGTTGCGCCAAAGGACTTATGTTAAACCCTTAAGGAATATCAAACTCCCGCGGTAGTTAAATTCACACTAAAGTTTATATATCAGACAGGTTGAACAGGTTAAATTGCTAATGTGATTAAGTTAGTGGTGAATTAATATGGAATTCATGCAATTTTCAACAATTTAAACTATAAGATCACCAGTGGAAAATTTTAAATTCATGACGATGAATGAGTAGAGTGCAAGGGAATTATTTCAAAATCGAATTTTAAAACACGTTTCTGAACTGATGAGGATTTTTTATAGGTTAACTTTATTTGATAAACATCAACGACATTTTGATTGATGTGCAATGTTTTTTACTGGAAATTTTGGATGGAAATTCGCGAATAGTTTGCTGTTAGTGGATTGAAAAGCTTTACTACGCTTAGCTGATTTACGGCACACCTACTTAACTTTTCGGGAGAAGGATTTCTAACAATTTTAAATCGATTTTCCAATTCATTAAATTTTGTCAGAGAGCAAAAACTGCTAGAGAATTCTGATCAACCTCATCTGGACTTGTTTAGATTAAAAGTAATTTTATTTTGGATCAGCAGTTACTATAGTAGTGTCGCCCTATCTTACATGCTTTGATTTTCAATTCATTGATTGTGATACGCTAATGAAGTTATGACAAATTGGAAGCAAAAACATCCACTAAAAATTATAAAAATGAATTTTGGGCTTGATAAAAATAAGTTTTGTTTTCTCTATTATACAAGTTTTATTTTAGAGCCTAAAAGAGAAATCTGGAGAAACCTTAAGGAAGAGTTTAGATTTTTCAGCTTTTAAATGTTACCCGTGGTTTGATTTTGTCTCTAAACCAAGCTTTGTTAATCACTTTAATTACCAATTCAAAAAATCCTTCGTTTACATCACGACAGGCTACATGATAATGTAATGAGATTATTTTAGGCAAATCGTATAGAGTCCTTTGAGTTTGTTCCTTCTTTAATGTCTTTAATGTGCCCGATTTTCATTTTCTGTATAATCCTTGCAGGTTTATCGTGCTGATTTATTTTCAATCAAGCTAAAAGAGTGCTCTCATCGAGTGTATATTCACATAAGCTGGTGCTGGTACCGCTCGAGTAGCTTCGCCCTACTTTCCAAAACATTAAATGTTTTGACCTCCTCAATGAACACTGTGTCAGCATCGGGTGCGTTCGTCCATTGCGGTGCAAAAGACGGCTTATCGGACAAGAAAGTTCTAGAATTGCGTAGTTACATGAGCAAGGGTCTAATTGGCCGAGTCATGCTCGGGTGGTGCAACACACATACTGGTCTTGTTGTTGGGGGTAATGGAAGCAGACAGGGTGTGTGTATTTGAAAAGCTGCTCGAAAATAATACATTTGATGCTCTGCTGGGCAGAGGATTGCTGGCTGCCAGCGTTGATAATGAAGCTGTACAAAAGCATCACGACCGTTAGTGTGGCTTCGAGGCCTAGGTGCGTAGAGCCAATAATAAATTGGCCTCACGTGGAATGACGTGAAGCAAGCTTCTCCCTTCGCGACCGCTTGTTTATTGTGTCTGACTGCTTGTATGCCAAAAGCTACTGGGGCAGGATTTGCCGCCCCCGGGACTCGGCGCCGGCTGCGATTAATTTTGACGGAACATGGCGTACTTGCCAAGGTTTATTTGTTTTGATGAGAACGCGCTGCTTCTACAAATTCAATTAGACGTACGTCTGTAATTTGGGTTCAAGTTGAAAAATGAATGGGCCCTTGTTGTTTCAGGGGGAGGAATGCGCACAGGCAGAATTTTTTTAAAGCAAATTGAAGAGTTGCATAACAAAGAAGTGAGAAGGTAGAGCGCGCGTACGCATTAATTTGTTATATTTCGTACGAATTATCGCAAACAATTTTTAGATTAGAAATGTGTGGCTATTTTTCATTTAAGACCTTCATAATTATAAACACGTGTATGAGTGAAAAAAGCCTCTTTACTCACTTTTCTTGAACGTTCGAAAAGCTTTCGGCTCAATCGACAGGGGCTCCATTTTTTACAACTTGCTGAAGACTAAAAATGGCCTATGAGGAGATCAATTTGATTGCTCAGATGCTTTGATTTAAATTTTCTAGTTGTTCAGGATGGAGTTTCAATGGATCGATTGTTCAATCGAACGGAGTTCGGCATGGTGGCAGTATTCCTCCTGTTCTTTTTGCTATTTCTGATATCAATGATTTTTTGCACACTTTCCCAAATGTCAAAGTAAAATGTTTGCCGATGATCTTATTCTTCTCTCAGGCTGCTATGGTGTCAACCGAAATTGGAACGGAGCCTTCGTTTTGTTGATAGACACTTGACCAGGAGACACGCTTGTCAATGTGTTTTCTCTACTTGATTTGTAAAAAGAGACTTTACCACTCCTGCGCGAGTGAGGACTGCGAATGCAAATTCTGTGAAAAACCAGTTAATTTCCATCATTCCTAGACTGTGACATGAAGAATTTAACTCTGTTTCAAGCTGCCAAAGCAAAAGCAAACAGTCAACATTGATCTCTATATTTATAATTTATATTTTCTGTTGTGCATATTTTATGTAAAATAAATACATACTTCATTCATAATTACAACCATGAAAAAGTCACAGTTTATTGAGTAAATTTTGCCACAAGGGCCACAAGAAAGAATCTCAACCATTGCCTTGCGTCGAGCAATTCGTCTAGCCGCGTAACAATCGCCACTATCTGGGTCGCACGAAAAAATACGAATTTAAAGTTGTAGAGAAAAAAGATAGAAAATACAGGTCAGACTTCTGCTGAAAAATGTACCCTGCTATATAGGAGATAAAAATGATGTCATGGTTTTAGTAGGTGGAAAGATTTTTTAATTTTTGTAGCTTTTGGCAGCTACAAAAATATGATCAATATGTAGAATTATTTTTAGTTGAGAAAATATAAATCAATGATTGGCATTCCTCATCCTCCCTACTTTCATTGCCCTAACAACCGATTAAAAGACAAGAAGACAATTTATATGTCCAAAGCGAAATCCCTGGCGCCTATCAGGATAAAACCTCATTTGGGGAATAGGCTGCCAGGGGGTTTTGGAGCTCCAGAACGCATTATGCAAAGCGCGTGTGCATCTGGCTCAGCGGCAGGCATTTATGCAAATGTACTGCTCTATGTACGTTGTTGTAAAAGGAAAAAATACTGCCATCTGTGCGAACCGAGTGCATGTAGCCGCGGATAATAAAAAATTATGATGCAAAGACTGTGACGTCAGCGCGTCATCAAGCCAGATTGCCGGTAGCGGCTGCGGTGGGTGCTCTTTGAAAGGCCACGGATTCAATTACAGTTGCATGTGCGGCCAGAGAGAAAGAGGGAGAGACTGACGACGTCGGCCTCTAAAAAGCTCCGCGGGCGCACCGAAATAGAACAATGCAAACTTTTCACCTGCCTCCCAACTTTTGCTGGCGAAAACGGCGGCCCGCGCGCTGCTTGGTGTTGCCGGCGCCCTGATAATTAGACGGCTGGCTCTCTCATGCAGTTTGCTCAAGCGGACACACAAGGGTTTCTTTACTCTCGCGCTCAACTAAAATGAACCTCGACAGCAGAGAGACGGATATTTGATTCGCAAATATGACTGAAAAGTGAGCAAAATGCTGTTCCTGGATTTGAGCTTGACGTTAAAAGAAATTAGGCTGCCATTTTGCTTTTGCTACAAGTTTGAGTTTCTTCAATACATTTACCATATACTAATTATGCCTTAATTGAATTATATTAACAAAAGTGCACTTTTTGAAATATGAAGCAATGATGCAAGAAATGGCTGGACACTAAACCCTTTTCCAAAGGAGAAGAGAACTTGAATTTTCTGCAATTTTGATTCACAAATGGATTTTGGCAAGCCCAAAATAATGCGTCATATTTTTGTCGCAAAATCAAAATAATATATTTTATTAACATTTTAGCCATTGAACGAGAGGCTGCTCAGACGGAACTTCATGGAGTTGTAAGTTATTGAAAAAAATCGAGTTCGTCATTGCAGATTTCAAATATGGACGACGGTTGGCAACTAGTTGGGGTGAAAACGGTTGCCTATATCCTCGGGCAGAATTATTTACTTGCAACATATTGAACGCAGGCATTGCATCAATAATTCACGAGTCGGCCTCTCCCTCCCTCCCTCCGCTCGCGCAGGGTTGTGTGGGAAAAGCAGTCCCTGCGGCGATTTTTGCGCCGACGAGCTGCTTGCTCTCTGTTGATTGATGCATTTTCACTTGGCAAGGCAAACAAGCCTTATTTCTCACACACATTGATCACGGCCTCGACAAAGCAATGCACAGCGCGGCAGCACGCGCCAAACGTCACGCTGGATTCCACGATATTTTCACACATATTATACACAACAGAGGTGGGTGGGGCAGTGAAAAATAAATGACTCTGGCGTGTGATTGATCGCCACGTTTTATTAAAAGTCGGCAATGTCTCGTATGTTTTATTAATTGCTCCTGAAATGGAAAGAAACATCATGTCGCTGCTTGTAAATCGCTGGGCGAGTGGCAGCTGGCGTGAAAAATATGCACGTGCACGCAGCGTTTTGATCCCTCGCGTCTCGGTCGGACGTCAATTATTCACTGCCCCTGTTTTTCTCTCATCTGAGCCGCTTTTATTGCAAAATTCTCTGTCAGTCTCACTGAAATATGCTCACGTTCTTCAAGTCTACAAATGGCATGCATGAATCGTAATAAATGGCTTTTTGAAGTCGGAATGGAGTGGCAGTCTATCTTTCTTCGCCTCTGCACCGTGGAAAGTGCGTGGCGGTAGTTTTTGCCGACTCCTGCTTACTCGGTTCGATTCTTTATATTCCGAACGCGTGCTAGCCAGGCCCAGCTCGATATAAACACGTGTATATGTGAAAACGGGCCGCTGCTGGCCGAGAATTTCAATAACCTGTAGCTCTTCGGCCGTTATCAACGCTCTCATGCTTTGCCACTAAATGATAAATTGAGAGGCGCGACAATTGAATGGCCTCGTTTTCACACCACCGCTTTCAGCACTTAATTTGCCATATCTGTTCACTTTAATTGAGACAAAATTAGTCACTGTACGTGCGGTCTGAGAGAAAATGGGCACACCCGGGCTTAAATCACTTAAGCCGCAAAAATTCTATTGAAATGTTTGAGAAACTTATTACAATTATAGACTTAACACGACGTAACCTAAATTGAATCTGGTGGCTATGCGAATTGTTTCGAGAATTCTTAATTTACTTTATTTGAATCTGTCAGGGTTTTATCTGACGATATTACGATCGCATTAATAGCGCTCGCGAGAGGGAGGCTCTTGCGGTGCCTTTATTGATATACCTGAGTTTCTCCCTCCGCTCTCCCCGAAACTTCACGTCATTACATATCGGCGCACAACAATTATTAATTCGTATTATCCTCAGGTACAACTCTGACAGTATCACATCCTGATAAAATAAAAACGTGATGTTTCTATATCAAGGATGCTTCTCCCCTCAACTACCATCAAGATTTTTCGAAATTAAGGAGCTCAAACAAAAAATTTAGCGCTGATAATATCGAATATATCCGCTCTTGTTTTAATAACTATTTAAATCAAGTAAATAGAGCAGAATCAACAGTATGCTATTTGGCTGATATCTAACTAACGACTAAACCAAATTTTCCTTGAATAAAAGTTACATCCTACATTTTTTTAAATTTAATGAATTGTTGTACTTACGTTGCGAATTGGATCGGCGGATGATATTTTCGAGGAATGTGTTCTGTGGGGCTACCAGCCCTCGTCGACCTCCGGGCATATTGGCGGCTCACCGGCTGTGCGTGTCCGCTTGAAGTGCTCAAAGGGGTGTTGGGGGCGTCGGGGGCTAGGACGGCTGGGGGCTGCGCGGCCACTAGCTGCGTCCGAGGAGCTCAGCCACAGTCCAACAGTGGCGGCAGCCGCCAGTCCATCCCGACGGACTACACGCGCTCATAAGGACGCTCACCGACTCGCCGCAAATACCCTGAAACATGTTGAGCACATCGTTAATGAAAATTATCATTAAATGTGTATTCCACAGTTCAATTCCATCTACTTGACTACAATACAAAGTCCACCGCTCAAGCAGAATTGTTGGGAAGTTTAAATTCAACGCAGCCTATTTGCCTTAACGCCCACGGTATCAATCAATGAAGGTAAATAAACTCGATATTTTCAACTGAAAATAATTGTTACTAATGCGTATATTTTTCATCTCAAATACTCTCTCGTCGAAAATCCTTCTTCTTGACGCCGACACGACAGTTGAACCAATCGATATTATTTGCTGTTTTCGAAAACAATATTTTGCGCAATATGACGGCGTGAATAAATATCAACACAAACCGAAATGTACAGCACGCAAAATTGTGTATCAGGGGTAATAAATTTCTGCTAAAAACATCGACTTGTCCCAACTTTTTGTTTCAAAAGTGAGCACTTTTCCGCCTTCGCAGTTTAAATATTTATTCACGCTATGGAGTCGCCCAAACAAATACCTCTTTACTGCCAACAAATTTCACGTCTGCTTTTGTTACTACTTTCCTCTTCAGCAGCCCCAACAACAATGCTCGAGATCGCAACAAGAAGGAGCAGTAAGAGTGTATGGTGGAGAGGACGGAGAGAGCAAGAAAAGAGGCCTCTCCTGAATAGAAAATGTTCCTGGGATTTTGTGATTTATATCGGAGTATTAGAGATAAGATCCTGTCGGGTCCCCGAGGGCAAACGCGCTCCTACTCACTCGGCAAAATGCGTACGCCCAACAAAACTCTGTATTAAATGGCGCACGATTTATTTTGGCGTTTTGTGATTGCAAAACAGACGGCTATTCTTCACAGATTTTTTGCCCCTACAATATAAATAAGATTTGCATTAATTTGACACGCATTGTTCTCGTACGATTGCCCTCAACCAACCGTACTGAATTTAATTCAGAAAAAAGCAACAGCATTATTCTCAACACAATTCGATCGAATTATTTACTCATCCGTGTGAAAGAAGCTTATTATGCCATTGTGCTTGGCGACGTTCCAAGCTTGTGAATACGTCGACACAAAAGTAAACTTTTTTCTGAATAACACGCCAAAGAGACAAAAGAAGAAACTTCCAAAAGTCTCCTGCCGTCATAAAACACTGTAGTTCGGCACAAAATTTGTGGATTCAAGGCAGGCCAACAGCAAAGTAAGAAAAATGAAAAATATTTGTTAGCAAAGTGCAAAGAAAAAGCCGACGAATTTGCATTCGAAATAAATGGTGGCAGAAAAGTGCCCGCGGGGTGGAGCGGCTAACAAGATGCGGCGAGTGAATCCTTTGTCGAGCGAGCGAGCTGTAATTTAGCACAAAGGCGCAGAAACACGCGTTGATTTGCGAGAGCGAGAAGTGTGTCAAGAGGGTTGTTACCGGCAAAAGCGTCTAAATTGCGCACCCTCCTCGTCAATGCTGCGCAAACACGCACTTGCGATTTACGCATCGCTCGCGGAGAGATACACACATTTGGTGCATGCTCGATAAATTACACGCGATATGTTACATATATCTCGTTCAATTAAGATTTGCATATTTCAATAACGAAAAATTCGCTCTGTTGCGACTTCAAACCCATTATATGCATTGGTTGCATTCTATTGAGCTTGTTTGCTGTGAACGCTTAGCTGAATTGATATTTTTTTGTTCACGAGACAATCTCGTCGCCCTGTCATTACTTCTAATTATAGCTATCTTCAATATTGCAATTTATCCTTAAAGTTTCAATCTGCAATCATACAGGTTCAAACGAATGCACATCCTTATATATTTAAATTTAATTTCCTGAGATAAAAAGTACGTTTATATGGTTTTCTCACTTCTTCGGCGTGTAATAGTAGTATTAACACGAACGGAAACGGCAATACATAGCATTTAAACTCGATCAACTGCTTAGGATTAGCCGAAATAGCTATATAAATTAGTGCTCCAATTAATTGAGTTGATCTCCTTGCACAATTTTTAAATTTCTCATCCTGACCGTACAAGCAAATAGAAAATTTCCACTTCCACCTTGGGATCTTTTACGTGTTTGTTTCATTCAACAAATGAGCCAATGGCATGATGAACCAATCAAGAATACAAATGTGTTGCATAATATAACGTTGTCCTGCCGCGCCGTAACATATTATACATTATAATCGAGTTAATCGTACTCACAGAGGCGCTTCAAAATTAACCCCCGCGTCATTTAGATGAAAGAGAAGATTATTCGAGCACATCAAGGTGATTACATAATATGCAAATTTTGGAGAACACTAATTTAACTCGGGCCTCCATTCCATTCCAATGCAAGAAAAGTGCGTCTGAGGTGAAATTTTTATTCCATTCAAACTTGGCGAATCAACGGAGAAGCAGTCAAATAGTAGTTACAGAGTGCGCGGCTCTCATTTGCATCTGTCCCCACTCTGCGACTCTCTTGAGATAGACCGTAATTTACTCAACGTCTCGACGGTACCCCCGCAGACGGTTCTGGCACATTCAGCAGAGTGCGAATTACCTAATAAGGCAATAGTAAAGTTAATATTTCACGGCTTGACGACGCACTGCCAACAGTAACAGCGCCGTTTGATTACGTCAACACGCCGCCAACTGTACGCAATATACTCTCTGACCCTGTTGTAAAAATAGCAAATAACGCAGACGCCAAATGGAGCAGCGGCTCTAGCAGACTGGGAGTTTTTAATTCCATTTAGGTTCAAAGTGCTCTTTATTAACACAAAAATAATAGAAAACGATAGAAATTTATATTCCACTTTAGGCAATCAATATAAAATGGTTATAAAAATATAAAATATTTCGATAAGATCTGTGAGAGTAAATAAATAAATTGCATCAATTTTGGGAAAGAGGCCTGGGAGTGTCAACAAAACTATTATATATACCTATTTTGAATTTCCAAATCAGATTTTCGAAATTTGATTGCTCCGCCCCTTGCACAAGCTAAATGCAGATACGATAGGTGGTAGGAGAGCAAACAGAGTGTTCTTCAAAGCGGTCAAAAAGTGTTTCGTTTCAATCGTGTGAACGTCTTCTTGATTTTTGTGCTCAGTTTCTCTCACGTGTCAAGGATTTGTCTTTGAAGGCTTGTGTTGTGTGCTCTCTGCAAGTGCAGTCCCTTTATGGAACCTAGTTGAGAAAATTTTAGCCAGCTAGTTTGTGACCAAAAACTTGTAAAGTCATTTGGGAAAAATTGGAATTCTCCTTGGTAAGCATAAGATGGATAAACCGAAGCTTCCGATGCATCCTCCAAACTATCCTGCGCCAAAACGCCCAGATCATCACGAAAGTAGTCCGGCATTTATTGCACACGGAATAATTCGTATGGTCCGCTCTTTCTCTGGCTTTCCAAATTGTACCCCGTCCATACTGGAGTTCATTGACGAGATTGAACATTGCGCGAAAATTTTGAAATGGTCTGATGATCTGACAATCGATTTTGCGCGTATGAAAACAACTGACAGGGCAAAGAGACTGCTCCTGTCGTCCAGTACGAATTATATTAAGGACTGGAAAAGCTTCAAAAGGGGGTTACTCGAGCTGTTTCAATCCCACATGAGCCAAGCAGAGAAAGTGCTCAGTTTCAACCAAGCCAAGCAACTACGTGATGAACCAGTGAAAGATTTCGCATCGCGTTTGAAACGTTTGTACATGGAAGCTCATCCCGTGAATCCTGATGACGATGACACCACTAAAAGAGCCTACGATTTGCTGATGAGGAGGATTTTAGTCCCTCAGTTCATTCAAGGCGTATCAAATAAGGAGGTTCGGGAAAAACTGATAGACGAGGATCCGAAAGAGTTTCCTGCGGCCGTCAAAATTGCAGATGAACAAGAAGGAAAAATGCGCTTGTCAATACAGATCGAGAGCATGCACACTAACAAGTCAGAATCGATTGATTATTGCGCAGGGGACGATGATTCGGTGTATGCAGATATTTGTGATGACGTGGACAAGCTAAGTGAGCAATTAGTATATCAAACGATTTCTGAGTGCGGCAGCGCCTCCTCCGAGGAAGGGCCCAAACAGAAACATCGTAACCACCAACAGAAAAAAATCAGCCACACTCTCAATGATGGTCAAACTAAAACTACGCGCAAAAGTTTTCGAAAGAAGAGAAATGGAAATTCCAACTGCGCGCAAATGTGTCTTCCTGAGTGGGGTGTTCCATTTGGTCCCATGCCTTCTTATCCACCTTTCCCTTATGGCATGCAGGCGCACTTTGCAGGACAATATTTGGGACAGTATCATGGGCAATATCCGATACACATTCCAGGGCAAACTCATCAAGCATGTATCTGTGCTTATTGTGGCCAGCCCAATCATTTTATGAGAAACTGTGAGCAATTTAGAGCTGACAACGTGAAACAGACGAGGAATCCAAAGAACAGGCCACTTGTCAATGTGAAAAGAACACGTTCATAAATTTTAAAGTTAACAGTTGCGTTAAGTACAATAACGATTGTAAATAAGCATATCGAAAACAGGGATATTGTAGGAAGCAATATTTCATAACACTTCGTAGTATTCCTCATATAAGCAATTCAAATCTTTTGAAATATGTATTATATGTACTTAAATCAATGGTTACAAAATAAATTCAATACTAATATAAAAGTTCATATCTACCTGCAAATGAGTTTATGGAACAAAGACTAGATCAGTTGCACAATTTTGAAGATGTTGAAGGTTGAACCTCAACAGAATTAGACAAAAAACCTTTTTGTACAATGATATGTTTTGGGGTATGAAATAACATAAAAACCTGGGAATAGAAGGATGGTATAATTCATGACATTGAAGATAATTTGGATCCATTTTTTCTTTTGCAATGCAGATTCGTTAAAATACTGTCTAAAATTCAACGTCTCAAGTGCAAACTGAACATTAATTTTGAAACAACCCTAAAATTTCCTTGAAAAGAGTTAAGGTTAGTATCAACAGTCTGCCTAATGGCACTTTAATGCTTTTTTCTTTTCCAATGATGGGAAAAAGCAAGTTTTTCACCGTATACGAACCAGTTCAATTGCCAGCGTGGCTGCATAATTCAATGCTGTTTTTCACCATCAGGCCAGAGGCAGAATTAATTGCAATCAATCACAATTATGACAGTTACTTTTACATGACAAAATTAGAATGGAGTAGCTGCGATTTGACTGGAGATATAAAGTTTTGTTGGTTCACAAGGCAAACGTGCCGAGCTGCTTGTTCCAGCATTTCACTAGTTATTACGAAAATATTGATCAACTTTGCGACATTTTCACTATGCAGCGTTTCCGACCGCAAATCTATAAACCGTCAATAGCTTCCGCTTATATTTACTCAAAATTTTATGTCAAAGCAGTTTGCCAACAGATCATAACATAATAAAATTCCTGATTTTATCGAAAATACCGGCAGCATTTACATTCCAAAAGGGTGCATTGTCAGAGGGCGGGAATTCGTTTTGTATGGGAATAACATCAAATGGAAGTATTCAACAATTGAAAACAACATTGCGAGCTCAAATACTACGCGAATACCCTTTATCGATGAAGTAGGTATTCAATTGTTCGATTTGCCAGCACAAAAGTTTGATTCATTGTACTCTTTTTTCAGCCCTAGAGGCAAAGCCACCTCCATAAAAATAATATTAGAATTGCAGGTCCTGCGGGAGCACCTTTTCAATTTTAAAAATAAAATGCCGATTCGAGTTTAGTTGCATATTTGCCTCAATAATTGGATTCCTCTTACTGTAATATCTACTTCAATTCTGTTAGTGAGTTTATTTATAGGTTATATTTCTTATTGTATCAAAGTCACACACAACACGCAGAGATTATAATTTGATTAGAAAGTGGCTTATAAATATTTTTAGTTCCAGACACAAGCGCACAGAGCGAAATTATAATTTTCAAGACAGTATTCATATTACGAAATACCTTAACACCTATCATGTCTCATATTTTTATGATGATTTTATATTTTATTTGGATTTCACAGCGTGGACCAAAAATTAATTTTAGCCTTGTGGAGTTTCAATTTTTTATAATTGTAAGAGAAGTGATGTATTCCTAATTAATTTTAAAATGGTAAATAATTTTTTTCAGTTTCACTAGATATAAACACATAATTTACACGAGAAAAATCAACTAATGCAATCTATTTTCTGATTTCGTCAGCTTCATTATTTAATAATTACAAAAATGGCGGCTTTTGAAAAACAACCTATAGGTTAGGATGCATTTTACACTGAGTTTTCTAATATCTGAAGAGATATAGATTATGTAAAAATCTTTTGCATTTCTCCAAGTTGACTCTATTTTGCTTGGCAGTTGCTTGCAATTTGTATTTGTTAATACTTAAGAGATGTGTACCCGAATTATTCTCCTTTGTAATGATATATATTTAATTAAAAGCTCAACTTGTCGTTAAATTCCACTCACATAGAAACATTTTGACTTGTATAATCGAATCGCTTAAGATGTGTTCCAGTGATATGGTTGTTAATGTTCATGTTAAAAGTATTTTAATTTAATTTCCATTATTTGTATTACACAGCGGTACAAAAATCGAAGCTTCTCCATTTCTGTATTCAAAATATCAAAAAATATAAATTTTGTAATTAGAAATTTTTGCGATTTGCATGGAAAATTTGTAAAAAGTGGTGAGAGGTAAATTGCAAGAGCAGTGAAACTCGAGAGTGACGCGAATGATGCTGGAGGTGAAAATTTCATACGCTGTGCGCCCCAAAAAAACTGCTACCGAGTATTTCAAGTGCGACGGCACGTCAGCGAAAGCCCAAGCAAACTGAGCTGGCAGTGGAACAGCTCACGCAACCCACAAACAACGCTGCGTCAATCTTCTAGCTCACCCAATCGAAAATCCAACGTGGCAACTGAAGATTTTGTTTCTGGTCCACGCGCTCATCGACGACCGCTGGCGGAGCTAGTGAACTGGGCCCTCCTTGCTTGTGGAGGATCGACTATAGTGGTAACATTCCCATCTGACAGTTGCCGACCCTTAAGGCTCCATTCTACGTGTCGGCGATCTTTATTCAAATACAACAACATCTCCCTTGTGCGACCCCAGCGGTCGTCAACTAGAGAGGCTGCAGAAAATGGTAAAATGGGCCGAGGAGTCTATTAATGAAGAGAGATTGACAAAACCATTATCCTTGTAAGCGGATACACAGGGCATCGTCTTTGAGGTCCACTCTCGGCTGTTGATGGAAATGAAGAAAACTGCACCCGGCTTTTGTCATGAGCTAAGTAGGTTTTTCCGTTTGCCACATTGAATGCCAAAAGCAAATTACGCATTATTTATGTTTCAGGTCAAGCTCTCTTTTGGCCGTCAGATTCTCGTTGGCAACAGTTTTAAGGAAGAGTGCAGAGCATGCAACACCTAGGAGAATAAATTCAACTACACTATTCCACTTGCCACTTTTTAATTTTTGATTGTTCCTGGAAAAATATCACTCAGTAAAAGCATGTTTTGTTTTTGTTTAAAAGTGAGGGAAACACACCTTGTGCGTATTAGACTAAATTTGTCTGTTCAGTAAAAAGTAATTTAAGTGTCTATGATATCTTCTAGACTTAAGTTTTCATAGAATTAGCTTAGTTCCGTTTCTGCTTGACATAATTTTCTTCAGCTTATTCTTATACTCATGTTGCGGTTAGGTCAGAGAAAAGAAATTTTGAATTAAAAGAGCTCATTTAGTCCAAGAAGTGCACACAATTTTTTCTTATCAATATTTATATAAAACATATTTCCCATTGGCACATCTGTCACCATATCGTACCACTTACGTCGCGTTGCACAGCAGCAAGCATAATTTTCGATTTTATATATAGCAGTGGTCTGGTTTTTTCTGTTTGAATCCGTTGAATAAGTTTTTCTTTATATTTCCTCTTGCCTGTGCTCTTTTGCAGAAGCAATAACTACAAGTTACAATGGCTGAGTCTGGTTCTTACAAGCTCTGACCTTAAGCCAGTCGGGTTGGCAGGAGGCAAAAATATCAAATTATTTACGCTCTCATTTTTTGACAGTATATATAATATTCGTATTGCTGTATAAAGATATATGTTCACTTTTATAAACTAATTGAAGAAAAATAAAAAAGTATTATTCATCGCAATCGTTTTGTATTAAAGTTTGTAGAAAATCTTTAAACTGAAAACCCCAAAGCTGTGTTTGATTTGATAGAAATCCAAATAACCAAAGAATTAGATAATTATTTAAAGTAACGAAACAACATAAAAAATAATAAATTCTTCTTTTCATCAATATGAGGTCTTATAAACAGAGAAAAACTTTTAACTCAGATATACATTACTTTAGAACATCTACAAGATTTAATCACTTATATCACTTATACAAGGCAAGAAATCAGGTAAGTTAAAATTACGCAATGCAGAAATGAAATCTCACGATGAAACCAACTTCTCTGAAGCGATAAAAAAATTTAGAGAAAGACATGATTGCTGATTGCACTACGTCCTTGTCACAACCCAAAGAAAAGAATTGTTCAGGAGCGAGTGATTCTTTGGTCACGACGGCTTATTATCTGCTTGTGGCACAGTTGTTTGTGTCAGTCGATGACAAATTACGGCAATCACGACACGGTGATTACAATTTCTAACACATCCGCGCATCGGGCAGCTCTCCAAGCGGCAGCTGGCGTGAGCTGCGCGGGCCAAAATCTCCACCGCGGCACACTAATTTGCACCACGCCCAAATAGCAACACAGTAATAAACCACACCCCTTCAAAAATTGACAGACAGCCCCGTTTCTTACACATATTATATTCCTGCGGCTGCGGCGTCGACACGGGGGTCACACAATTCAAATGGGCGCCTGGATGCAGCGCGAGAACTAGGTCAGCCGTGTGTCGACGCTTGTTTGCAGGAAAAGCAAGGTGTGATTTATGCATGCTCCAGGGCAAAATTTGTGATGTGCGACTTGCGACTTTCGAAAGAAGCTCTCGCTCTAACGGAATAGAAAATACGATGTATGCATCCTGCTTGGCACGCCTCACATGCGGGCGGCCTACGTCTCGCATTCTCTTGTGATTAATTGTTTCCAAGTTAAAGTTCACGCCGTAATATCTCTGCAAAACTTTCAAAGTACTTTTGACAACAACCTTATTGTTACTCAGGGTAAAAACAAGAAGGATCATTTTCAGCACTCTCACCGTGCAGAAAGGGCTTGACCCACTTTTGCTCTAGCAACTCGACGATCGCTTTTGCATTGTCTTTCCGCTTTCAATCTGAGTATGTTAGTAATTAGGACGGAGGAATGATATTTATCTAAACGAATTGCACCATGAAAGAAGCAAAACAAAAACCACACTTGCTCCTGCGGCTGTGCGGCTGCTTTGGGGAGCGAGTCTCGGTATAATGAGATGCAGTGCAGATCGCGCCGTTTCGAAATGTGTCAAATTAGAACTCACCATAGTCAACTTGCAGCACAAGTTAATTCCCACATCAAAGGGACGAACACTGCGCACGGGACAACCTGGATTCAGCTCTGCTCGTGTTCCGCGACATGTACACGCCATTAAAAGTTTTCTAATTGAAGGATTACCTGTTTTTCAGCGACCCTTTTCCGTGTTACTGGCGCAGATTGGTGCCGTGCGCAGATGTTTGTTATCCCCATATCTTAACTTCCTCGTTTTAAAACAATTATTAATCTGGTGAAAGGGAAATCAATTATTTAATAAAACTAAAAACATTTCCTAGATGTGACTCTCGAAACCAACAATTAAGCTTGCTATTAAAATCCCACAGAATACAGTTCCTGAAATTTTTCGAAATCCTTCATAATTTATAGCAGTCTCCTGATTTTATAAGAGTTAAATATTCCCGGAGTGACCAATAAGGATGTGGTGATTAAATTGATTAAAATTGAAAACCGCAACTTTATATACATCTTCATTTCAGCTTAAAAGTTTAATACTGCTCTACACTTGTGTAAATTGTATTGTTAAATAGTGCGATATTTTCGTTACAGGAGCGAACAAAAGCATAACATAGACAACTGAGTCGTCCAGTCGACGGGTGTTGCTATTTCATTTTGCGCGACAGCAGCACACGTGTAGCAGCAGCAGCAGCAGCGACACAGTCGGCCTGCTTTCCGCTAGGGCTCCTCTTTTGTCATCATCAACAGGGCGATGAATGTATAAAAAATAACACTTGCATAGCCTGACTGTTGATGCGCAGCGTTTGCATGAAAATTAACTCGCTTCGAGTGAGCGAGCGACCCAGATTCGCGGATCGACACGCGAAAAGGGAGAAAATGCTGTTGTCGGGCGATGCGTTTGTTTCGGCCTCGAGTGTTTCAATATGCACGCCGTGTGTTTATGAAATAAGACTCTCGTTCGCTCGCTCGCTCGCTAGCTCTCCCGTCGTCGCCTCGCGTTTTCTTGCTTTTGTTCGGCGTGCCAACGAGAACGGAGAGCAGCTGCCCTCAGAGAAAGGAGAAAGATGGTGAATTTTCAATTGTCACACACTGCGGAGAGCAAGAGCTCCATACTGCGTTTGGTCGTGAACGAGAGAAAGAAAAATCTCTTTTTTCAAGATTGTCGCCGCCGCCGTTGCTGTTGTCAAACTGACTTTGCTTGAATTGACGCGCGTGTCCTATTTCTCCCGCAGAGAGATTACATTCTCCTCCCCACGATACAATTTCAGTCCAATCAAAAAAATACCTAAACTTATTAAGCAACGTATCCTTCTTATTTCTTCTATTCTCGTGAGATATTTTCTCTTCTGGTAAGGAATAATTATCTTGAAAGGTAGGCTACGGTTTTAGGAATTTAAGGAATTTAGTTTTAAATTAAGGTTTCAATATACTGATTAACTGCTTCTTGGTAGGCATATAAACAAAAATTTAACTTCACTCCCTCTCATATGAAAGTATAAGTCTCGTCATTCATTAAAAATATGAAGAAGTAAACAGACCAACAAGATTATGAAGCGAATAATCTGTTTTGAATCATTTAGATAACAACATTTTCTGTTTGCAGCCCTCTACAAAATGAAAGAAAAGTTAAATCGATTTTTACTTTTTGTGGCCGCGCCAGAGCTGGCAAAGTTGTCGAATTACCACTTTCCACTCCCTCTCGTATGAATTGTGTCCACAGAAGAAAAGCAGTTAACCCGTACTATAACATGTCGGCAGCGAGAAAAAATCGATTACGACAGCAGGCTTCCGGTTAATTGAGCAAAACACATTCGGCCGGCTCTTTTTACTACGAGCCAAGGGGAGCGTGAATTAGCTTGGCGAGCGACAATTCGATTCGCGGTCCCCGCAGTTTGTTTGCACACTCTGCTGCTGCTGTGGACGCGGGTTTATTCTCTATTTTTCTTCGTTCCACTCTGTCGGCAATAGGAACAAGAACGCGGGCAAAAAACAGAGGGAGAGAAAAGAAAGACCTACCGAAATGCGTTGCCGCAGGGCCCGGCGAGAGGTGATGATGATGGGTCTCAACCCACCGAGAAGAAAACCTTCCCACTTCACTTGTTACTTCCTCACGCATGCTTGCCGGAGGCACCAGCAACCTGCAACACCATCAGAAAAGAAGAAGACATTTAAAATTTGCAATGGTAAAGCACTCTGCAACATCTCTTGAGCACACACAGTCCAATATTTTTTGTAAGGGCTCGGGGGAAAAAAGAAGGGTTTTCAAGTAAAATTTCATGTTACCCTCAGAGCCAGTTTTGCGCCAAAGTTCTTACTGAAGAACTTTTTAAATTTTCAATGTTTTTCGTGTAACTTATTAGAGCAATAAAAAGGGCTGCAAGTATTTGTGTTAGAGTTTGTTATTTAAAGTTTGCTACTTCAAGAAAAATAAATTTGCAATTTTTATGACGAATTCAGTTTTCAATTCTGTCGAAGAAGTCTAAGCATGTTCCTTGTTGAAATGAAACCGGATATTGTGTTTCCTAGCTGTCAAGAGCGTCAATTTGTTTTCTGACTAGTTTCGGCTTGACTTGTGAAGCCCTCTTTCATGGTAAAAATACAAAATTAGAAAATAATTTAATATTTACACCGGTTAAGATTTTTTATAGTTTCCAAACAGTTGTCAACTTTTTGTATTAATTTTTTATATTCACTCCAAAATACTGCAGAGATTTACCATGATGTCCACGATCATGCTGCTGCAGTCGCGTGCAGACTATTGATAAGTACCCGCCGTATTTTTAAATATTGCTATTTTATTGTTCATGATTTAAAACAGTACAATAAATAAATATGATTGAAAATCAAATTAAAGAAGTCAAAAAATGACGAGTAGAAACTGCATGCATGCGCGAAACAAAAAATTAAATTAAATTTATCATGTTACCTATATAAGAGGTTTTTTTTATTACCATTCGTGTGTATCTTAAGTACCCCATGTCTAAAATATGCATGATGTTATCTAACTTAGTAAAATTCACCTTTCAATGACTACTTCAAGCAGAAGATAAAATAAATAAAACCAACTTTTGAAGAAATAAAATAATTCCAATTCCCATTTGTACTAGGCAATAGCGTGAATCCCCAGACTAGTAGGGCCGTCAGTGTTGTTTCAGAGTGGTTGTGATATCGATGATGTGTGTTCGTGGCTATTTAATATTAAAAAGGAGCCGAAGCTCGGTCAGAACTAGAGCACTGCGAAATTTACATTTCAGCTCTTTGGGCTTACTTGGCGGAGAAGGAACGAACACACAATGCGGCACAGTCTCTCTCCGCTGCAGGTTTAATATTGCCGGTGACGTCATTACGCATATACGTACACCATACCGTAAGCGAGCCTACGCGTCGGTGAACAGCTTCAGGGGACGTGCGCAAACCGAATTTCCAGCACCTGAACAATTCTGTATGCTTCAGCTTTCATTTTGCTGTAACTATATACGGAACAGAATTTTGCACTCTCGACAGCTGAATCCGGGCTTATTTACGTTTGGCTTTGAGGCGTTTGGAGCTGTGTTCGTGGTTTCTAGTAAACCTAGTAAACAATAACATATTTTTCTTGAAGGCAATATAAGTTTCTTAACAGATACCATGAATCACTGATAAAAAAGATATAGTTTTGAATTTTTCTATTTTCATAGTATTCCTCTCTGTTAATCATATATCAATATGTTTTTATTCGATACGCCAAAAACTGACAAAAATATTAAGCACGTTTACAGAATGTTGCAGGCTACAGCAGTACAAATCTTTTTTGTATCTTTATATTGGAAAACTATTGTTGAAAATTTAACAGTGTGATGGGTGAGGTGAAAGTGTGACAAAATTCGGTCTATTTTAGGGTACTTAAAATATTCAGCAAAAAACGTCAAAAGTCGTTTATTTAAATTAACCAGCCCGTTGGCTCGCATTGTTAAGGCACTCTCAGGAGTGTCAAAGCAATGAGAGGTATTTGAGCAGTTCGGAGATCTAATACTGGCTACCCAATGTCAGAAATGGCAAAAAGTGGTTAGTTTAGTGACTCGAATTGCTCGAATTGCTCAACGGGCTGGGAGGCGCACCAGCGCCGACTCGCTACTTGCTGGTTTGCACCTTTCCAGCATGCGTGATTTGGCTTCACGGGACGAATGTCTAGCGTTTCAATGCAGTCCTCGGTGCGGAGGCAAGTGGCCCTTCAGTGGTCTGGGTCCCTGTGCGGCCTGGTGCGCCCATGTTATCCGTTCGCGGTGTTATTGGGACCCGGGTTTCAGCATTCGTGCTAGTGCAGTGCGCGCCCTTCCCGGTCCTCCGGTCCTCGGACTGGGATAAAAAGAGCAAAAAAAAAAAAAAAAAAAAATCTACAGTACAAATTGAATTAGGAGTCATTGGCAAAGGAACAGCAATTGCAACTCATCACTTCCCAGCCGGCAGCTTGCAGACGGGCACGGTACCTTCCACCTCATATTTCATCCACTCCTAAGGAGACCAGATGACTATCTAATAGGAAAGTATGAATTTTAACGCGTGGTTATAGAGTGTACAAAATTTTTATAAACAAAAAATTGAGGTCCCGCCGGTCATTTGAACTTGAATCTTGATTAATTTTTAACCTTTCTCTTGGCATAGAATTCCTTTCCGATTGGGTTTGCAACTGGCTACCTTAAACTCAGTGCTGCGGAGAGCAGAGTTTCGGGGTGCGAGCATCAATGCTGACCGCCACCGAAGCATGCCATGAGGGTCCGGCTGGGTGGACCACCTAAAACAAACCAACCAACCTCGAAAACTCAATGCGAGACGAGATAGAGATTCGTACAGCGTCATGTGACGGATTTCCATATTAATTTGCTTGCTTTCAAGTTTATTTAGCTGCATAGTGTTTCGTTTAATTAATTGCACCCCGTAAATTTGCGAATGGGGATATTAAATGCATTGAGAGATAAAAGAAAAAAATCAGCAACGAGTGAAATGTGAATGCGCACAGTTAAAAAATGTATCAGGCACAGCAGAGCTATAAAATTTGATAACTTTTTATCTAAAATGGATATTTTAATGTCTTTTGTCATTTGAATGTAGCACTATCTTACCCTCTCCGTATATTCGTAGCTTTAAAAGGCTTCAAATGACTGATAGTTCAGATTTTATGGAAATGATTCAAAACCTTATATACACTAACGTTCTCGAAACTAGTTTGCAACAGATCGAATAGAGCAACAGTCCTTAAGTGTTTAGTTTTTCTAAGCTTAAAATATTAATTTTACCTCAGTTAAGTTGACACTCGAGGATGGTTGATCCATACTTTAATTACATACATATTAATTTTACTCCTGCACTTGCAATGTGCAATTTACTCTCTTTCTTATTTTCCTTAATCTTTCCTTGATCATTAATTGGATGCTCTCCCCAAAATAAAAAAATATTTATACTCACTCAGACAACCTTCCATTTTCCCCATTGTCCTAAAAAATATTAGCTAACTGATGGAGTATGACGATGATAACAACTTAAATGACATACAAATATTTCGGGGATTTTAACCTTCAGACGTCCATAAAAATTATTTCAAATTAATAACAATACGATTTATCAGATAAAATCATTATTTTTGCCTGACATTTTGATAGTGTTGGCCGATATATTTAATTTACTAACCCCCTCCATAAAAATGATCCAGTCCCATCTTATTGCCAGACCAGAGAATATTATCCCCTGATAAATCAGCAATTCAACATCAAAACTGATTTCTCTTGACAGTGAAGGTGAAGACACTCTTGGAATACACCCCCAATTTTATTCCCTTGAAAGCCGAGAAGAAGTCATTCTTATCTCGGAGTCTGGGTGCCAGCAGGAGACGACCTGCTGAGCAACAGTGGTGATTGCTGCAAGGGCCTGGCCAGCAGGGGGCCTATCCATGAAAGATTAAACAATGACCTTTCCAGTGGAGAGCACCTTTCTGCCGCTATCGCCTCTTGCCGCGCGGAATATCAATGAACGCCGCCGAGGCGAGAGCAAACGCTCTCGAAAAACGGACGGTGACGTCATTGGCGAAAATCTGCACACAATACAAGCATTAAAGCCTTTCGGCGCGCGAGACGCTATTTTCCAGCTAAGCAGGCTAATTGTGCCGACTAATTGGTCGCAGCCGTCGAGCTGCATAATCCCCGAGCGACCACCCCTTCCTTTTCGCAATGCACACGCACAAATGATCTCGTTTAAAAGAGAAAGGCAGGCTTTACGACGCGTCTGCCGCATATTAATTGACGTGGCCCAATTCTCATACCTGCTGTCTCTTAATTGTCGTAAGAATAAGATAATAATATTACTAAGTAAGCCCCAGATTGGAGATAGCGAATTTAACGTCATTTCTCTTTTTTGGTAGCTCCATCAGGCAATTGAAGAAAATTTAATTTTCACTTTATGAATAATAAGAAAAGTTATAAAAAATCCTGACGAATTTACAGAAGTACATGTAATTTTTTTATGAAAGTATACATTTTGGTTCGAATTTGACTTTTGCTATTTTTTATGGTACATCCATAAAAACATATTTTATCCAAAACATATTTAAAAGGAGATTATATATAGAGTTATAGATAATGTGATGTAATTTTTCCGTTGAGTCACACAATATTACGTAATGAGCGTGCCAATAGCAGTTCAATTATCTGACTTCTCAGCTACACAAAGCATCTGTGCGGAAAATTTCCCTGTATAAAAAGGATGCTGGTGGCAAAGAGAGCAGGTTGATATCAAACGCAAGAAAACCGATGTTTTTCCATTAATTAACTCGGTGCCCTACATCTCCTTAGCGCGGTCTGACGAATGACTGTTGCTCGGAGCTGCAGCAATGAGCTGTCGTTGGTCACCAGAGCAAAAACTGGGGTAAAAGGTAATCTTTTCTCGCTGAGAATGGCCTGGTTGCTAATGTTGCTCTTCATTCACGGATGACAGCGTGAAAGAAAAATTTAATACTTAGCAAATGCAGTTTGAAATTCTGTCGACGAGTGTAACTTGTTTTTAAGAATCAACTTTGGCTTTGTAAATAAAATTCTTCCGTGCACGCCAGACACTTGAGAAGAAGAAAAGTTTTGCACAAGTCCGGCAAACAAGGTCGGCACGGCCAACTCCTCTCGAGCCACTTATTGCATTTGGGGTCAATTTATTGTACACTTTGTTACTCCCATCTGGCTACTTTGCTGCATTTGGGAGGCCAGTCTTGTCCACTGCAGCAAGCACACAAAGATTCGACTCGACGCGCAAATTGCTCATTTCCGTCTGAATGCAATAGCACCATGCACCGGAATGGATTTAATCTTGCGAAAAGGGTACACAAAACGAATATCCAATTACTGCTAGGAGCGAGAGAGAGAGAGAGAGAGAGAGAGAGAGAGAGAGAGAGAGAGAGATACATGCTAAAGCTGTTATTGATTTTATCCAGGCGCACACGGCTGCCTTTTATGCTAATAAAAATCCCGGCGCGCTGCTGTGTTCCAACTTTTTAACTGGAAATAAATTGAAAGTGTGTCAAACCACATGCACTCAGCCTCCACCTTGGCGGTCCAATCATTCTTCGCGACTGCCTCTCAAATCCCCGTCGTCGTGCTCGCTTGAAATCCAGGCAACTTTGAGTTTCCGCGTCGCGAGTTTTTCGAGGCTGCTGCATTTAAATTGCAAATAATCCGTATCGAGGCAGAGATTATTCAGCAGCGATGACATCGCTGCTCGAGCCTCTCTTTCCTCTGGCTTATATGCGCAAACACGAACACGTTTTTTTATCGCACACACTGACAGATTCATGAAAGAGTCTGTTTTCTCGATGCCATCAACTGAAGCACAAGGCTCGTCTTTGATTGAATCACAAAAGGGAAACGATTTTTGCTTACTTATATTTCCTGTGTGCACGTGGATTTCATTCAAATACATGCACTTGTTTTATAATCTAATTTTTTTTGCTCTTATTTATTGCGTTATAAATGAATGAATGAATGAATGAATGAATTATAATAATTAGACTAATAAGGTTTACAACAGACACACAAACATGGAGATTAATGTTAATTACTCGTATCTACGTGGGCGTCTTAAGAGAAAGTTTAATTCTTTTCATCATAGTCTAAGAAATGGAAGAAATTAACTGGTTTATCATAGAATTTGCATTCATAGTTCTCACTCGCGCACAAGTGATAAGTCGCTTTTTTACATATCAAGTAGTGAAAACCGTGAAAAGCTGAGTTAAACATAAATGAATAAAACACAAACACGTGCCTCATCATCACCATCCTCATTATATTAAATCGGAATTTCTAATGATATTTTTCCTGATTGATATTATTTCTTATATTAATATGCACAAATGACAAGATTTTTTCTGTGATTTTTTGTTTTGTTTTTAGTCTGTTTGTGTGATTAAATTTGACTCTTAGATTATGTTATTTGGGTTTATTTTGACAGAATATTGTTTACAAATTTCCCAGTTGAAACCTACTAGTTTTCAGAGTTGTAATTATTATGCCTCAAATGTACTATTGACAACTAACCAAAAAATAGCCATGTTTTGTATATATCTATGACATTCATGAGACTTTTTTCCCAACAGTTCAAGATTAGAGCCAATCTTGCTAATAATAATACGTATTATTAGGGGGCTCAAATTATCACGCGTTGGAAATGAACGGCCTCACGAACTACGGCGTCCTTGGTCGCCAGCTTCTTGCTTATTATGTGTCGAGAGAAATTAGCCTCGATTCGGCCAGCTCTCGACAACAAAGCGTTACGTGTCTGTAAATTAGAAGCGGCGTTCACCCCACGCGGCTCCTCACGCTTTTTGCGTTATCACGCTGTATTTTCACCCACAAAACCACTCTCCGAGTTGTGTGTTGCGCTCGGCCAGCAAACACGATATTGGCTTACGTTTTTGTCGCAGCGCCTGTCCCTTTGTTTCACCTCCTTCTCGTGTCATGCCAATTTACCATCAAAATATCTTTTTGACATCTTGCAGCTCTAATTTTCCGACATAATGCTGATTATATTAAAAAAAATGTTACATAGTAACTCCTTTAGAATCTCAATTGGTTTTAACACAGTATTTTTAACAGTAATATTTTCAACCGTTGGATATTTGAAAGAATTGATTTGGATATCACTCAAAAATTTGGAAATGGATGACAAAAGAGCCCAAAATTAGAAAAATATTGGGGAACTATACATGAAAAACATTTGCTATCGATATTCTCATCAACTGCATCCTCAATTGAAAAATTTTCAAAGCTTAAAAGCAATAACATAACTCTGCAAAACAATACCAAAATCACATTTTTTGAAAGAACAATTTATTACAATGAATGTAAACAATTCCAAAGTTTAACACTTCTTTGTAAGCGAAAAAAATAAGAACTTCACCACAGTAGTTGCACATGTACACAAAATTCAGCGAGAGACTAGATTCATTCCGTGAACTGGCGCGACACTGACGATGGTGTGAGCTTTGAGGCGAAAATCTGCGCGCAGCTACAATAACATTATTGCAGCAGTCATGTCGGAACAATCGTCATTCGCTTTACAATTTTGGCAACGCTCTCGAGCCGCTCGGAGACAGCAAAAACTGGTCTAACGCGCTTGGCCTGATTATAAAAGCGTGTCTATGTCTCTCTATATATTTTTCACGATGTGTTCGTCGGGCTTCGTCCCTTCCGACGTGACCTCTGACCTATTTGGACGCGTGACCCGGATAGGTGCCGCCTCCGGACAGCCAACACCTTAATCTCCGAGACAAGTGCGAGCGTTCATCTTGACTGCAAAAAGGGAAGCAGAAGTGTGCATGTGTGATTTATTGGCTTCGTAAGTTCATTCCACGCTGACCCGCTTTCTGACCTCGAGCAGCACGCACACCACCTAAATAAATTATTTTCCGCCAGGTTGCAAGGTCATTGATTAACGTCTGACAAAACTTGACGTAGATCTATCGAAAAAAGCGAATATGGACACTCGATTAATCTCATTGTCTCCGGCGAATTGAATTTGGCTTTCAGCTGCCTGCGAATGAGGTTTTAAATACTCTTTTCCTCACATCAAACTACGCTTCTATCGTGTCGATATAATAATCAGGATATGTCTCGGCTAGAACTTTAAAATATAAAATTAAACATTAATTAGTATTGCATGTTTAAATGTTTAACAATCGCTAATCAAAGGTATTATTTCTAACTTTCAATCAACATTATTAAGGAGGAAATGATCGCTACAAGAATTAAAATAAAGACAGCCAAAACAAATTCCTCAAGCAATGTCAGACGAGCTAAAATGGAGGTCTGCAGGCCGAGAATTAATCTGGTGAAGTGGAGCATACAAAGCGGTGCGGACCCTCCTACTCCCTCGATCATGCAACCCTCGCGAGCACAAAAGAACGAGAGAGAGAGAGAGAGAGAGAGAGAGAGAGAGAGAGAGAGAGAGAGAGAGACCTTGAATTTCAAACACGCGGACACATTATCGCGGGAGAAAGTCCCAGGTCTCATTCGCGCAAAAAACGGGTAAGCAACCAGTTGATCTGCCGTACCAAGCGGGTTGCATAGCTTTGAATTTGAATTTAGAGCTCGGATTTTATCATCTCAGGTACGAATTTGCAAGGGGAATCGTTTAAATTCCAATTAAACTTTACCAGAGTGGAAATCCATTTTTATATCGTGGAAGAGCCTGTTCCAAACTTTAGCCGGCATAATCCTCTTAAATGAGCATGCAGCAGGACGCGAAATTAAGTTTCTCCCCGTTTGTTCGAGAGCGAGCGGACTGGTGGTTGAGGCAAGAAAACGCCAAACTCTCTCGCTTTAAAGGCGGATTTTAGCGTCAGTATATTGTTTAGTGCTCCTCTCGGCTGCTCGCGCCGCCAGTGATAAATAAATGCGTAAAAGGTCCCAGCGGCGGACGAGAGCCGCCGGTGAAATGGCCCAATGTTCAGCATAATAATGCCTCCCTTGCGCCCTCACTGTTCGGAATAGGGTGAAACTCGCGCAAAATTATGTAATGCTGACCTTTTTGATGGATCTGCAATGTACGAGGCGACAGCTGTCGAGCCAATTCGAAGAAAAAATGTGAAACAGCACATTATTCAAGCCCAATTTGATCTTGGAATAATATTCCATTTGACGCGGATTCATTTACGACTAGCCCTACTACTGTTGCATTAATAGACTTGAAACAATTGTCACGGATTTTCACGCAATCGATCGTTACAATGTATGAATGGAATAATACACTAAAAATTGATCATGATAGCTAACCACGATGAAAGGTCATTCAAATGGCTGCTTTTATGATGACTGGTATCGATAACGGTAATTTTATTGTAATTACGTAGTTCCAAAAATGTTAACAAGGTTTATAGCATTTGCGAAAATGAAAAACACTAGATATAGGAAAAAGCCACACGAACAAACCAAAATTTTAATATCCTAAAGCCCGGGGTTAAAAATTAAGTTGTTAGTTGGCTTTAAAATAAAATATGCAATAATTTTGTTCCAGCTTTCTTACAACACACCTAGCAGACAGAAATAATTTCAGAAAATATTTTGAACGTTTTCGGTTGGAATGGTGGATTAAATAAGGGTAAAAACAGACGTCTAGAGGGCAGGTCAAAATGGTGCCTGCTGCGAAAGAGACTATTTTCGGTCTGCGCGCGTGTGTTTTCTACGTCGATCGCAATTATCAAAAATTGATTCCTGCTCGAGAAAATCGACTGCTTGTTGTGCAAGACACCTCGCATCGCGGAGCACACACACAATTTATTGCCGCCGATCGAATCAATCAATCATACCACGGCGGCGGCACCAATTTTTCTGCTTTTCTTTCTCCCTGAGAAAATGCGAGTAAGTTGATGGCAATTTAAGAAGAGAACGTCGGTTTTATCTTTTGCCCGCCGACCATTTATCACGGTGAATTGAGCGAGGCGGTATTGCCTACCTCAGATCTGACGGATTCCCAGACGTTTTTCGTATTCCTTTCTTTCTCTTTCCCGCTTTTTGTGAGTATATGTGCCACTTTTCTCTTGGGAGTGCAGCAATTTTCCATATGACAAGACGATATTAGTTACGTTGCTGGAATGACTGTAGTTCTCAGGATTTGATTGATCATCTTTTCCCTGTATTGTTTGCAGTGCAAGCAACAGTTTATTGCATTCTTGCTGACTGCTGGTGGCGGACAAAAGGAAAGGTAACTCATCGGAAAACACTCACAAAGATGTATGTGAACGTGCATTGGATTAACATTTAAGATGTTGACCTAGTTCAAACAAATGCTTGTTTCTGCAGAAGCTTAGGAATGCAGTCAAATTTCCCAATAAAATAACGTCAACAAAATGGGATCGTTGTAATTTCCGCTTCTACGAACAGCTAAAACTTGCCATTGTTTGGATCTGTTTCCCAGACTCGCTTGTACTTATGAAACACACATCAACTTGCTAATTGCTTCTGTTTTGCACCTTCCCAGCTTTCGTGATCTGGCTTCCCGAACATATAGCGCTTCAATAAAGTCCTCAGTGTAGAGGTAAACTAGATCCTTGTTGGGCAGGGCTCTTTTTCCACTAAGAAAGCCTATTTTTTAGTAATGCCTTAAAGTTCAGTCTTTTTTAGATAAAAGTATAATTTTTTAATTCAGGAAAAAAGGAGCACTTCCTTAACTGAAAGCCCACCCCATTATTTGGAGCTTCCGCACTCACCGAAAGGAGTTTGCTGGGCTTTCCGAAGAAGTCCAAATCGGTGAGCATTGATCAGGTGAGCCTGGGCCTGGATCGCGAAAACGGCACCTGAGAGCTGCAGCAGCGAACACGTCGTCTGAGTAGCCGGCCTGGCAGCTCGTTAAGGTTGGCTCGCAAAAAATCCACTTGTTAACCGTGCGGGGGGGCTGAGCAGTCAGAGGGAACCCATCGTCGGCGGCACTGACTGCAATCGAATCACGGGGGGGAGGGCACACGCTTTTCGGCAGGAGCTTGTTGAGTCCATGCAGACTAGCACATATCCGTGGGGTCGGTCGCGGCGGCTCGGTCTCGGTGCTCACTTTTGCGCGGTGCTCGCTGCACTGAAACTGCCTTCCGCCGCTGGTGGTTGGCTGTAGCTGCCCGCTCCGGTATCAGCCGCCAAGGGAGAGGGCGCATCGACCCACTATCGCACGCGTTCGCCACGGGGGCTGCACACAGGGATGTGCGGCGCCAGCGCTCTCTCGCACTCGGATCCGCGCTTTCCGTGAAACGTCGCGCAATTAGAGCGGAATTTTCGTTGTCAAGTGCGCCACTTTTGTCCTCTCCCCAGGGGTTAAGGGGTTGATTATCTTTTTAAAGACACGTTTAACATGAGGGTGCGATTTTAACCCTCTCACTCATCCAGAGGAGAATTTAAAACATTTCTCATTATTTTTATGCGGTGTTTAAAAATTAATTTTGGCTAGTGCCAACTTATTGTAAGTTGAGAATGGATCAGACTGTTTTTCTCAAAGATTGTTTATTCCATCAAATAATTTGACTTTGTTACAGTACAAACAAAAAATTAACAACAACAAAAAGCCATGAAAGTCACAAAAACATAGTATAGCGCTTAAAAATTTAACTGATTGTCTATGTTGACGTAGTGCTCAAAATCAACACATAAGCTTCGGAAGAATTGAATGTTTGAAAAGGCAATTTGGGCTGATTAAAAAGACGTACTTAGGGGCTATACAAATTTTACTAGCAGGAGGCACGCTTTAAAAAGGTCATCTGTTCCTGTTTCGCAGGAGCTAAAAACACCCATTAATGTGGACGTCGTTGACCTTTCCGTGATTCAGAAAGATTTCGTGAATGCAAGGTTGGGAAAAATAGTCTCTCTAATCTAGTACAAAACATTGAGCAGCTTTTTATCATATTCCGTGCAAGCAACAACAAAGAATTTCTAGAAATTACTTCCAGCAGGCAAATTTTGTGCAGCATCTCTCTGTGGAATTTAAAGCAGAAAAATTCCTCATCATTGTGCGGCAGTGGATTGCTCTCGTGTGTTTGTGTTTGTTGTTGTGTTCTCGTAAATGGTGGAGCGAGGAGGAAGAAAGTAGCCATAAAATAAATATACGGTGGCTAGTGGACAGTGGAGAAAAAGCTCTGTCACATTTTGGTGTATCTCTGTTATAACTATTTGATTAGGAATTATTGAGCGGGCCAGTAGCGGCGGGCGGGAGCAGCGAATGCGGGACTGAACGCCTACTCACTCGCGACGCAAGTGAGCCATTGTTTTGTTTATGCCATTATGACAAGAGTTACCATGGAAATAATGTATGCTTGCTCTTTTGCAGGATATATACTTTAATATAATATGCAGCACTGCGCGTAAACGTAATCTTCGTAAATAAGAAAGAAATAAAAGTGCCAGTTGAATATTCAAAACAAGAATAATATATGTTTTATAGTTTGCGACCTAAAAACAAGCAATATGAATAATAAAATTCTGGAAAAGACAAAAGACAACAATTTGGTTCCATTAATTTCAAAAAAGACAAACCAAAAGTATTAGTCTCTCTGAGCAACTACATTAAAATTGATTTAAATTCCATAGTAAATCTATTAAATTAGTTCATTTTTATTTTTGCGAGAAGTGGTGACATTCCTCAAAGTTTCCACGCTTGGACAAGCTCTTTATTTGAGTGTTTTAGGTGAGAAATGATTTTTTCACCTCTGCTCAGCATTTTCTGTGGGATATGAGCTCACCGGGTTCCAGGTCCCAATTACACCGTCGCGCGAATAACACGGAACATATGGGGCCCGAGTGGCCGCAGAAGAGCTTGGGCCCAACGTGGTTTTCTTTTCGCCTCATGAAAATGATCATTGGTTTCATTGTTTGATCTTTATGACGAAACTTCTGTGTTGGAGACAATGCTTTGACTTTGACAAAATATAATTCAATTCTATACAGGACGCAATCACCTTGATGTCATGAACAGCCTCTAACATTGTGAAACAATCAAATCATGCTCGAATGAGCTCACCTTCATGGAAAATGTTTGAAAGGTGTTACCCGCCTTGAGAGTGCCTTTTATGACCAATTCTCAAGCTCGGCTCTCTTGTGTTTGAATAAATATTTAAGTTTGAAATGAACACTTTGTTACTGCAGTGCTGCAAAATTATAACACGCATATGGCTGGCTTCTCGTCTTCTCTCAAAAGCAGGCAGGTGTGTAACGTTGCTGCGTTTCTTCGTTATTCGCGACTTGGAAAGCCATGGAGGGGCTATGGTTGTTTGAATAATTCATGCGCGTCTCACCAGCGCATTTGCCTAGGAAATGACACAGAGCTGAAAAATAGGCGGAAAAAGATCTGTCCCAGAGTTACGCGATTAATATTTGAGCAGCCAGCGCTATTTTCGGAGCTGCGAAATGAGATACGGCCGCTTTTTATTTGCAGGTGAGCGAGCGTCAGCGTGGAATTTATGAAATTGCCGGCTCTCCTCCTTTCTTTTTTGCCGCATTATGATGGTGTTGAGATTCAAATATTCATATACACGCACACGCGCCCAACACAATTCAATGATCAGCAACCCTACTCTTTTCGCTATGCTTTCAACGTTGTATGGCGAGCAGAGAGTTTTTTGGAACGGGTATTTAATTCCGAAAGATTAAAAAAATCAAAAGGCTATTATAAATAAGACTTAAATAAGATGTTTCACTCGGGGGTGTGGCTATAAATTCTTTCAATAAAATGAATTAATGTAGCGATTTTATTCTTTAAATTTAGGATTATTGGCTAAGTGAAAATTTTAATTTTTCCGTAATATCAAATTTGCGAAATTGAATTTCAAAAGAGTTATCTTTTTTAGGTATCACCTAAAAGAACCTCGAAATTACCACAAATCATGCGTTTCCATCCGCCCGCGTTGCACCCATTTGCATAAATCTGTCAATTGTGGAAATGCCTCAAAACCCAGGTCTTTCAATTGAAACGATATACATTCGCCGTGTACCTAAGAATCTCATGATGCCCGACAGGACAGGTAGAAAACTGCTGATGGCGGTGAGTACATGCAAATTGCTCCACATCTCCCACAGTCCAAATGGCTATATAGTCGGAATAATTCTGTCTCCAAGCACAAATGTTAATATTGCCACAAACCTCACAGTTGCCAGTTTCAATTTTAACGAAATTTGTAACATATTTTGTTAATTAGTAGGTGCTCTTCAAAATAAACATTCGTTAAAAGTGTAATTTCATTGGAACTAATTTTTTATCATTTAAAAATCGTGCTGTTTACGGGAGGCATTCCAAAGAATTACAGTAAAAACATTTTCCATTGATGACTTTTCTTGATTGAAAAATATTTTAAAACAAAGTCTTATATCTTCTGTTTTTTCCCTCATTTTAAAATTTGTATACCAAACTATCTACAAATTGTTTGTGTTTATAAATTTTCGTTGTGTAGATAACAATTTTAGAGTTTTCTGTCACCAGTTGAGAATTTGATAAGGATTAAATTGGGAAAAAGCATTTCGTGACAGCAGCTATTAATATCATAAATCAATTTTATTGCCATCATTTATCCATGGAAGCATCTTTACCCAATCAGGGAAACAATATATTGAATATTTTTAATGTGCTTGCGATGCTCGATTGCACTCAACATAATGTGTTTGTTATCAAATTCCTTCTATTTGTTCTGTCGAAATTTACGCTCATGTCCGGGTTTCATTTGTTTTTATCTGTACACGCAAATGGAGAATGCGGAAAGGGTTGCTACTGGCCCAGATGATGAGACGGGCGATAATTAGCGCTGATTGCACGGCCTAATTAGGAGTCAAATTCCAAAAAGCACGATTCCCGGTCGAGTGGCTGGCCAGGAGATCGGTGCGACTAGATGGGGTCAGCAGCTTTTGAGGTCAGCGTCAGCGGCGTGGCGGGCGGAAAGCAGCTACGGGTTCGCGCGCGCACACCACACTGCTCGGGCCAAGTGTCCAGCCCGCGGCCTATGCCCGGCATGATTAACGACCACTCTAACCGTGACCCAGCAAGAAAAACACTCGACTTTTCCAAATGAGCCTTATTTCAGGCCTGTTTCATACCACTTTCGCAACATTGGAATTTATTACACATCGTCCCGGTACTGTGTGAGTTATACACATGACGCAAGATCGAGTTTAAAATTCTTCTCAAACCAGTTATTAGATTGAAAATGTTGAACGGAGAATCGCTTTCTATACTGCCAGGGACGTGAAAATTAGTTTAATTTTGTCGCTGTAAAAATTATCACCAATTTTTTTTGTATACGGCTTAATGAATGTTTAAATAAGCAATTAATGTTATTGAGAATCTAAAAATATTTTAACAGGAAAGCATCTTTTGGCAATCTTTATGCTTATTCTCTGAAATTAACTAAGCGTTAAATATATGCTCGGCTATTTCATCAACTATTTTTCGCATCCCTCATTCGTTATTACGAATTGCAGTTGAAGCGCGTCATGTTCGTGTTCAGTGGGAGGCAACTCATATTCATGGCTTAATTAGCGAATACATTGGAGCAGCACAAATGCGTCAAATGAACAACTTTCTTTTTATTGTAGCCAACAAACCGATAAACTCTCGCACGCAAGAAGCAATATCATGTAAAGGCGGAACAATCAATAGTCGGGTTTGAATATATATGTACCTCGGCGCCGACAACTTTTACAAGGATGTTTCCCAGCAAGAGTTCTTCCATTCACAAATTGTTTTTCTTTCATTCCAGAATCACATCTCGCACAAAAATCGCGTGACAAAATTCTGCTGTCAAAGTTGCATCGCATCTCACATGCAGGAGAACAGCTGCTGCTGTCAGCTACTTTTTATCAATTTTCCGCGAGCGCTACGAAGGAGAGCGGAGAAAACTTAGGTATATTCGTGCTTTTGGCAAGCGAAACCAGCGGAAGCACAACAAGCGAATGGCTTGGAATAATGATGATTTCTTCAAGGGGTCGACCTTGTTTACAAATAAAACTGGGATGTGGAGATATTCGTTTAGTATTTTACCAAGTTTTGAATAAAAACAAATGTTAAAAAAGTAAAAAAATGATTTACTATCTTTCAAACTAAAATATGTTAATTAACTTTATGTAAAAAAGTAACAATTAAAAAAATATCAGATTTAGTAAAAAGATCATTTCCTAACCAAGCGATTTTGAATACTTTTAGCTCAAATATTTGATTTTCAAAGAGGCACATAATAGAATAAGGAAATGAAAAATATCTTGATAACACACTTTTCCTGTATTATTTTCAAAAAAATAGAAGCTTGGCTTTGTTTTCATAAAACCTAGTTTTTGAATATTGGCGAATTTATTATTATTAGCCTCGTTTACCCAATGAGCGATAGGACTGTAAAAGGGGAAGCGCTGGCAGGTCGAGTGCAAAGAAAATCAACTAACGTGCTAAAATTAGATCAGCCCAAAGTTAAGACTTGACTCAAAGTGCATTATCAAACTAGTTGTTGCTTTTATGGTTGGACGAGGCAGAATAATAAGGAAGCTGAGAGGGAGAGAGATGCTGGCTCTTGCTCCGCTTCGCTGATGACGAATTCCAAGGTAAATTGGATGGCGCGGATGACATTTTGTAGTTTAGTAGCTGCGGGGGTCGTCCCTGCTGCTGATGACGACTTCGTAGCATGTCAGAAAGTCGGCGCTGTCACAGGACAACAAATATAGCTATAGTCTTCAAAGCATAACGTGCTTAAGAGATAAGGGTTGTGTTGCAGCAGCGTTCTCTCGTTTTGCAACTTTTCTCAACTGAAATAGAACTTTCTTAAATTAAATGGGCTTCATTCCAGAACTCTATATATATTTTAATACGCAAACTCCATTGCGCTGCTCCTTTTTATAAGCAGTTTTCCCCACATAAAGTAAATTTGAGTAAGAGCCAAATTTTTCTATTAAAAAAATTTCAATGGTACAACAGATAAAATCTCATCTCTCAATGATTTATATGAAATTAAAAAATGAGATAATTTTAGAAATAATAAACGGGGATGATTATAAGTAAGTAATCATGTTTCATGTTCATTCAATTTTTGATCTCTTTTACACCAATTCCCAATCTAAATAGAGCTCATTTATTTTATGCACATTAATATAATTATTCATTTCTCATATGAGAAATAATCAACATTTGTGTGTATTAAAAAATCAAAACATGCTCAATTTTTACGAACACATTCTAATTTTCATAAAGTATGTGAAGTTAACCTCTGACACCCCAGACTTCCTCTGTAAGTTCTGATCATAAAATGAAAGACCGCTCTGCATTTATTTTGAAAAGAAAAATCTCCCCCTTTCTCTTATTAATTATGCACAAATCGAAAGAAATATTGGTGCCTTGACGTTCACAATATGGCTGACAGGAGAAAAAAATTTTCAATACCAGTGGAGCACTTAACGCCCCAATTAGTACGCGTGCGAGCTGGGTTTAAATTAATTAGCACACCGACGACGAGACGCGTTCTTTTCTCATCGTCGGCGGCAAGTTATTTCAGCGGGGCCAAGCACCAATTAGCTGCTGCTGCGTATGTGTGTTGTCTGTCGGAAAATGTGCCTCTTTTTCGCAGTCTTGTGTGTGTTTTATTGATGGTGTTTTCTCCGTCGGCCTGATTGTTTAACGTGCCCGGTTCACTTTGTTTGCTCGTGTTTTCTGCTAACGTCTCTGGAGAGCAGCAAAATGCGTAAAGCGTATTCAGCAAAACTGCAATCTTCTCTGGTACGCAGCCTCCAACCCCATCCCATTCCTCGAAAGCCGAATTCGCCGAAAGAAACAGTAGGGAGAGGGTTTGGATATTTATGTACTTTGTCGTCGGCTCCCCTGTTGTCAATGTCTGTTCATCGTTACGTAAGTATATTTCTCACAAAGTTTCCTGCACGGTAAAGCTAAACACATCCCTTATACATCTTCAACGCTTTTGTTCTGTACCATTTTACTAAATTGAAAAAAAAATTTCAAATGGGATCTTTGCGTTTTTACACAATCTAAATTCAAATAAATTAATTAATTTTTACTCTGATAAATTCTACATTCTGCTGTTCGGAACTTATCAACTGCTATCAAACATCCATTGTCGTTATTGTGGTTAGTGCAAGCTTATATCATTTAGCTAATTTAATCAGGAAAACGAATTTCACAACAAATTGAGCCCAGCGTTTCCCCTGTTGTTGTTTTACCATCAAGTTTCCTGTTACTACATAACTGTTTAACTCAAATATTTCAACATCAATTCGAAATTTGATATTAATTGAAATGCGTACAATCACAACAAATGTGTTCCATAGCCACGTTTGTAACAATTTGCCTGAAATAAACTGCGCCGCAAATATCGCGGAATAAAATGGAACAGTCTCGTAATTAACGAGATAAAAAGAGCGCTTTAGCATTTGGGGCCAAAATCAAGTTTGTTTACTGCATGAACTAAGTAAGTATGTGCATACACATCTCACATCTCATCGCCAGCAGAGTGGCCCGACCGAGATAAAACACACGCCACAAGGCAAACCCGAGAGTGCAAACGTAAGACGCAACCCAAAACACACAAAACAAACCCTCGCCGCGCGACGTTTGTGTGTATTATTATAACAAGCAAAGATTTCTTTCTCAGCTGCTTCCCCCTGCTGGCCGAGGATAACATCGAATTTGTTGCCCGCAAATAATTTATTCAAGTGGAGCAAACAAAACATTGGGGGCCCCTTTTCCGCATGCAAAAGAACGCCAATCGGCGTCAAACATATACACGGGAGCGGAAAATAATAAGTATTGTGGGCGCACGCGTGCCGTGAGTTAGCCACCCCATTATGGGTCAACCGATTTTCTCTGAAATGTAAACGTGGCAGAAACACGCGCTATAAATCGTCATGTAATTTTTAGCTGCGTGCAAAAACTTTATGATATTTGAAACTTTTAATGAGCTTGAATTATGTGTCACAATGTGATTGACAAAGGTTCCTCTTGATGTTGCACAGCATAACCTCAAATTATATTACAAAACACACTGTAAATGAAAATTCAGCACTAAATAGCTTTTTTTTGCTCTTTTTATCCCTGTCCGAGGACCGGAGGACCGGGAAGGGCGGGCACTGTACTAGCACGAATGCTGAAACCCGGGTCCCAATAACACCGCGAACGGATAACATGGGCGCACCAGGCCGCACAGGGACCCAGCCCACTGAAGGGCCACTTGCCTCCGCACCGAGGACTGCATTGAAACGCTAGACATTCGTCCCGTGAAGCCAAATCACGCTTGCTGGAAAGGTGCAAACCAGCAAGTAGCGAGTCGGCGCCGGTGCGCCTCCCAGCCCGTTGAGCAATTTGAGCAATTCAAGTCACTAAACTAACCACTTTTTGCCATTTCTGACATTGGGTAGCCAGTATTAGATCTCCAAACTGCTCAAATACCTCACATTGCTTTGACACTCCTGAGAGTGCCTTAACAATGCGAGCCAACGGGCTCTTTAGAATGAAAAATTGTGTTTATCTTTTTAGCAACGTAAAAGTTTAAAGATTAATTAAATCATCCTTCTACCTACTATGATAACAATTCAGGGGAAAAGGTCTTGAAATATTATATGAGGATAAAATCTCTGAGAAAAATCTTAAGGGACACGTGCCGCACTGCTTTGCTTATGTTTTCATCTCTCTTGCTCTCTTAGAAAAAACTTTTAAAGATAGCAAAGAAAAAATAGGTCATTTCATTTCTGCTCAGAAGTTTGCTCATTTCTTAATGATTAAGGGAAAAAGTCTAACCCAATTTATATCTGACAATTTTACATCGTTACATGGAAATTATGAGATTAAACAAAAATAAACTATTTCTATTGGTTGCTAAGGTCTTTTAATTAAACATTTTTAAAAATTCAACGAACACGCGTGTCAGTATGAAACATGCCATGATATCGATAGGTGTCATTTATTCCTACTAAAATAAAAAGCCATGATTTTGAGGTATCAATTAAATTCACTAAAGTTAATATGCAAATGAATTTTTAACTTTTATAATTACAAGGACCGTCATTATGGTGGTGTATTTTAGCTAGTCAAGGTATCATGGCATTTTGAGAACGACGTGTCGGATTTAATTTTGGTAATTTAAACAGTAAAAATTAAAAATATCCAAAATTGAACTTGTATATATAGATTAATTTCCTCAACACGTGTTTATGTGCGATTGTTTCAACATGTCGTACTATTTCTTTCTCATCAGCTTCGCACAAGCATTCGCCTTGCATTAACCTGCTTTTGTGCCAAAAGCCATTTCCTCGCTCGCAAGGTAGCAGTTAAAACCTTGGAGCGCGTAATTAGCGCACCGAGCTGACTGTAAGTACCGAGCAGTGTAGCAAACACACCTTGCAAATCCACACACACATATACACACAGTTCTAACGAACAGTCGACTGCTCATTAAAATGCACACACATTATGTGTGTGTGTGTTTGAGAGAGAGAGGCATGGAAACATAGAGAAAGTGCCGCTCCAGAGGTAAATTGGGTCACGTGTGTGTCGGGCAGGGCGAGAGTGTTCCATTCTCGGTACGACGATATATACTCCTTTTGCAGCTTACTTTTATGGTTTGAAACAGAGGGGACAACGTTGCGTTTGCGACGCAAGGATTAAAACTGGATCTGCCGCATGGCAAATTATCGTGCGCACATTTGTTCAAAACAGAATGCGTAATGTGCGCGTGCCTAATTTATTGCCACTTATGAAGGTCAAAGAGTCATTAAGATTGGAGAGTACAATTTTCATGTTTTATATTTTTCTTTATTTAATCTAGAGAAGTATGAGTTTTTAATTAAATTGGGGCGAACGTGTTCGACAAATTTCAGACAATAAAAAGGTGAGATTTAAAAGTAATCCCTCTTTTGGGTAGATGTATGCGCCATTTACATTTGAATTTATATTTTATTAATTTACTAAATCCAACAAAAAGAATGTCTGTTCCCATAAAATGCATGGCAAAATAATAGGAATTATAGTAGCAACGTTATTTTTATGTTTATAAAATATAGAAAAATAACTGCAAAAATTTTAAACATGAGGCTCAATAGTTTAATTTGATTTCTTTAAGCTTTATAACTTTAGATATTGTTTTGCTTGCGAAAATGCGAAATGTTTTCTGGCAGCAATAATTTGCTGATATCTAACAATAAGTATTAATAGACTAGTGAGAAATGCGCTCACATGTTTGTTTGTGTACGAGTTGAACAATAATTCAGCTTTGTTATGAATTCCATAAATCCAATTACAACTGTGAAATAATTGGCCCTCAAAAGCTAAACAATGGGCATATTTTGTGTCTACATACATTTTATAGAGAACGGTGGCTTTCGTGGAACAGTGGCACACTGTATTTATTAATACGTGTGCGACAAATACCAGGAGAATCGATTCATTTTCTGGAATCGGAAGGCGCAGCACACAGTGTGTTGCGGAAATTCCTAGCTGCCGGAGCCAATGGGAGCTTCCAAGAATCGATTTCGCACAGTGATAAATCATCTCTCTCGGCAGAACGCAGCACGCCCTACATAATTGAAACTCCCCTGATATGTACATATTCACAATAAACGAGCGCGCCGCCGCGTCGGCTCTTCTCATCTTTATTTAAATCGGTATTGCGCTTCGAGGAAGCGGCAGCCAGAGGTGCCACACGTGAGTCTGCATTTACGCCCCAAGCAGCAGAAGACGCCAAATAATTTCAGGTGTGTTGCCAGCGTGCGCGTTCATATTGCAAACTTTATGGACTTGTTTTTACTGTTTTGGCAGTAAAAGTATCAGTGGCGATAAAAAACAAACAGCAAATTATTGTTGCCGGAAAACAAGCTTTTCGCAAACAAAGCAACTTTACGAGGCATTCGCGCAGAAAGGCTTGAGGAAAGCAAGATTTTCGACACTGAATCTATCTAGCCTTATTTTTCCAAAATTCTTACATTTTTTCTGATTGGAAAAATACCGTTGCTACGAGCACTCCCATTATTTTTCTTTTCAGAATAGAAGCTTTAATTCGCTTTGATTTGACTAACTTTCGTTGAAGATCTTTGATTACACATTAATAAAGACGACTAGGTTCCCTAAATAATTTAAAACTGTTAACTCCATTATTATCCTATTTAACCGTAAAAAGGGAAGGAATATTGAAAAAAATATAGTGTTGTAATTTTCGCACGGTTTTAATAAAATATTCATCCAAAATCAACAAAGTCCCAAATAGATGTGTAATGGGGTAGCCCTCCCTACAAATAAAATGCGCGCTTACACACTTTGATTTGACACACTCAACAGTTAGATTGCACTCAGCAGCTTGTAGCCGCTCTACTTGCCGTTTTCGCCAAGCTGCCCCGCTAACTTTCTAATTGGATTGCAGCTGATGGCATCTCCTGGAAAGTTTGGTGTTGGACTAACTTTTTGAAAGCACCATCCTCCAAGGCCATGAGCTGGTCATAGCTTCCCTGTTCCACCACCCGGCCAGCCTGCAGTACAGCTATGCTGTCTGAAATGATGGAGGAAAGGAAAAAAATTAAGATATATTCAGGGCAACAGGTTGACTCTTTGCCAGTGTTGAAAAGTATTTAATTCAGTCAGATTAGATAGAGATATTAAATAAAGGGGCGATGGTATGATTATGTTTTGAGCTGATTTTTTTTGTTAAGTCAGGACAAGAATAATACTGAATATTTTATACATTTACCAAACACAATGAAGACAAAAGTGAAATTTTTGTAAAATCTCTGCTTTTGGTAGAAACGTAATTATATTGCAAGCAAATTAAATTGAAATGAGGATATTTTCTGATAATTTTAAATATTTAAATTGCACAACAAAAATATTAGTTGCATACATCATCCCATTAAGCTATGAATTAAATTTAATAGCAACAAGAGAAAGCAATAACAATATATAAGCTCTTAAAATTTATTTCATGTTGGTTATCAGCAGATAAATTGTTTTATCCAGTGAACAGAATTTGAATTATCATTTTAGATAGTAAATTCTACATGTTCAATACATGCCCTGATTTTATTTATTTATTAATTATTACCTCTGACAAAAAAATCAATTTTTGAAGTTTGAATTTATTAATTCCGTTTTTTAAATTACCTGCATTTCTTATGGTTGAAAGCCTGTGTGCGATGGTAAGTACTGTGCGTCCTTTCATGACCCGCTCAAGCGCCTCTTGAACTAAAGCCTCACTTTCAGCATCCAATGCACTTCAATAATTGGAATGAGTATCTCATGGTGCATTGAACTTGAGATATATTAACCTGGTTGCCTCGTCAAGCAGTAATATCCTTGGATTCTTCACAATGGCTCTGGCAATAGCCAACCGTTGTTTTTGCCCTCCTGAGAGGGTGACTCCCCTTTCACCCAATTCCGTTTCAAAGCCTTGCGGAAAATTTTGAATGAAATTCAACGCGTTTGCCTCCTTTGCAGCCTTGATAAGCCGTTCCTGAAAATATCAGACAGGATAGATCGACTTCTTGAATTATTAAAAGAGCTGTTACCTCTACATATGTAGGGTCGTTAAGAAGTAAATCAGGTGCTCCATACAAAATATTGTCCCTGACAGAGCCTGAAAAAAGAGCTGGATCTTGGGGTACAAGGCCGACATTGGCCCTGAGCCACCTTGGATCCAAGTCAAGCACAGAAATGCCGTCCAGCAGCACCTGGCCCTGATCTGCTTTGTACAGCGCTAAAAAGAGCAACGCAAGGGTCGACTTGCCCGACCCACTGGCGCCAACCACTGCCGTGACTTTGCCTGCAGAGACCTCCAGGTCCAGATCAGACAAAACGCTGACTTCTGGCCTAGTAGGGTAGTTGAAGTGGACTTTATTGAAGCTGATTTTTCCCTCCACCTCCAAGTTGGGCACTAGACCACCTGATCAAATCGAGAAGAAATTACATTCAGTACTAATTATTAAACACACCAATAATCTAAATTGCCAGAGTAAATAATCTCTCAGGACAAATTACTTCGCCTGTTCACCAAACAAAATGCATTGCCCAAAACAGCAGCGTCAGGGTTGCTTATAATATGGAAAAGCATCACGGCATTGATTTTATTTAAAATATAAGCACACACTTGAAAAATGTACCTGCAATGGGCAGATCTGGCTTCCTGTCCAAAATATACCAGAGTCGGCCACTTGCGCCGAGTCCTCTCGCCAGTTCTGAATAAAAAGAGCCCAGTCCACCAACAGCCACTCCCACGTAAGCAGCATATAGCAAAAAGGCGGAAAGTGAGCCAGGGGTGATTTCCTGTGCAACAACCATCGATCCTCCGTAGAAAAGGCCAAGCAACACAACCACGTTTCCACTAAAGCCAGTCTGAAATTTTACATTGTTAAATAAACCAAAGATTTTGAAAGCGAACATTACATCTTTCTAAGCAGTTAGAAGATTTACCATTCCAAAAAAGATCCCTCGAGCAAAGGCCTCCTTCATTGCAAGCTGGACCACACTCTCTAGTCTCTCAGCGTAGCTTTCACTTTCTGCCAATTCTCGACTGCAACTTTTGACAGTCCTAGCATTTGATATCCGCTCTTCTGCTAGCTGTGATGCTTCTGCTAAAGCATCCTGCAAAATTCAGATGCTACAACATAAATTGCAAAATGACCAAAAATGCAAGGCATGTTAAGGTTGGAGGTTTTTAAAATGGTGTTTTAAATTTTGAATTTATGTAGAGGTCTAAGCCAACCGCTGGATTTTTTTGGCTGACGTGATCAGCCGACATCCACTGTGACTTGAGCTAAGCTGCACCAACCGCTAGTCTAACATGAAAAATAATTTGAGGTCTCAGCCAGCCACGCTGCGCCACGCCAGCCGGAAAATTTTGGGTCTCGTGGGCAGCCGCCAGTAATAAAGGGTCAAAAATTAAAAAGTGCATGTTGAAAAAATTTCTTCCGGCCCTTCAGGCCTTTAAGCACTATCAAACGTCACGTCTAAAACATTGATGGCTGCGGTAAAAATGGACAGCCACCGCCACCGGTCCCGCCAGCCACCGCCTTAAATCTCGCGGCTGAGATCTCTAAAATTAATCAAATGTGAGAAAAAATAAGTCTCTTGCCATTCGATCGTCAAACACACAAAGTTTTAAAAATTTGTCAGCCGCGCCAGCCGCCAGCACAAAAAATGCTATTTTGGCTAAGTAAGCTAGCCAGTGCAACTTGCTGCCGCCTCAAAATTTCTTGACTGAGACCTCCAAATCAAATTTAAATCACCAATTCTTTTAAAATTGATTCCATTTGCAATGAATGGAATTATGTTTTAAGGGTTTTATGACCAATTTGATTATCTACATTGCTATCCATCGAGAACTTAAAAAGTGTGTAAAAAATCAATGACATAATCAAAATGGCACCCAATAAATATTTTGCCACAATTAATTTAAAATATTTTGAATTCAAGTTTGAATCCAAGGTGCAACTTTTACCTGCGTCTTTTTGGTGATTTTCTTCAAATACCTGCCGTAAATAACTGCCATTGCAGCCATTGGTGGCACCACTCCCAGTCCAATTAACGCCAGTTTTGGTGACATATAAAACTAAAAGAATATATCATTAGGGCATTAAATCACACATTTCCAAAGAATTTACCATCATTGAAACTCCAGCTGCCGCCATTATGACAGATCTCAGGCCGTCAGATAGATTTTGACTTAAGGCTTGTCCCGCCAGAGTTGTGTCAGCAGAGAGTCGACTAAGCAGCTCTCCTGTCCTGGTTTTATCAAAAAATGCCATTTCTTGCTCTAAAACTGCTCCAAACAACATATTCCTTAGTCTGTTGGTTATCCGTTGGCCTGCAAATGCAATTTAATAATTAGTTAAAAACGGGTTACATAATACTGGCAGATGCTCACCAGACACATTCATTAAATAGACTCTGCCAAAATTGCAAAGGCCTCCGATTGCGAAAACTCCTAGCAAGGTTGCACAGAGCGGTACAAGCTTCTCAGTAGCAGACCCACCGACAGAGGTGTACAAGACGTCAACCACTTGTCCAAGAGCAAAAGGCACAGCCATCGAGACTGTACTGGAGCCGACCAACAGGAACATAGCAGCTGTTGAAACGATAATACATACAATTTAAACTGATTTGAAGTTACATGAGTTTTTTTAGTTTCTAGGTCAGCACCTCCAGAGAGTATAGGTTAAGTTATAAAAGTATCTTTTTATAATTACTTTAGGTAGAAATTAATAAATGAAACATTTTTTACACACCAGTGAGTTTCCATTTCTCTGGTTTTGCAAGCGAAATCAGCCTCTTAAGGTCAGAGTTGTTGATTTTGGGAGCTGGCTCTTTTTTCTCTGATGTGTTTTTGTCTACTGCTGCCTGGTTGGCCACCGAACTGCTTCGATATGGTCGCCAGAAGACAAAAAATGGCCTTCCTGGAGAAGCTTCTGCCTTCCCAGCTGTCCTAAACGAAAGTCCGAAAGTGTGTAGTCGACGTATGTGCAGGTACATATTCATATTTAGGTTGCTCCACTCCGTTTTTTTAGAACGAAGCAGGAGAGGACGAGGCAGGTGTCCGACGGTTCGAACACCTCTCTGTAAGTTTACAAGCAGTACAGAGGTCCGGTGATTGATAAATTTGTTCATCTGAAAAAGTATTTTAATTATTCATAGTATCAAAGGCAAATTATAGCACTCTAGTCAAAGGCGTGCTCTCGTGTTGGTCGTGTCTCACCTGGGCCAGGTGGACCTGGTGTTTTATTGTGGTTTTCGAACTTGGCGCCTCTCAAGTTAAACAGTATGAGTCGTATGAATGACCGGTCACCACATATCGGTTTAATTATTCCTTAACCGGTAATTTATTCCACTGTCATCAAAGGCATTTCAAAAAACCGATTGTAACGTGAGCCGAAAATATAATACTGCTTGAAGGATTTTGTAGTCTGATTGGTCGCGCCTGATAAACGGCGAAGACAGCGCCATCACGTGATTGGTTTAGGTCAGCTGATTTGAAACCATAGACCCAAGTCAAGCAATCGATCCTGCTGACCGACAGCTGCAGCTGCTGGTTCTTTAAACATCTTACAATTTAAATTTGCGCTTTAAAATGTCTGGAAAGGAAAGGTTGGCAATTTTTCCCTCCAGAGGGTAAGTTAAATTCAATGTGAACTCAAGATCATTACGAAACTGTTCTATAACACTCGATTTCATTACTTTTAACTGCACCTTATGGTTCCTTTTCCATAGCATCTTTCTTCTATCAAATCTTTCTGTCAAACTGTATCGTATGTATTCATGTTCCATTTAGAGCCCAGATGCTGATGAAGGCTAGGCTAAAGGGTGCACAAAAAGGTCACAGCCTGCTGAAGAAAAAGGCGGATGCTCTACAGATGCGTTTCCGACAAATTTTGGGCAAAATCATTGAGGTAATCAACACTGCTTGTCCCGTTGGTGTTTGTTTTAAAACAGAATAATTTCATTTTATCAGACGAAAACACTGATGGGCGAGGTGATGAAAGAAGCAGCTTTTTCATTGGCTGAGGCAAAGTTTACGACAGGAAGCGGCTTCAACGACAACATTTTGCAGAATGTTGAAAAGGCCAAATTCAAAATTCGCACAAAGAAGGACAACGTCGCGGGTGCGTTTCAGACATTTTATTTTAAATATGGATGCTGATTAATTGCTTGTTTTGTATCATTCAGGCGTTACTTTGCCGGTGTTCGAAAGTTACCAAGATGGAGGTGACACATATGAATTCACCGGTTTAGCCAGAGGCGGTCAGCAGTTCGCAAAGCTGAAGAAAAACTACCATAAAGCAGTGGTTCTGCTGGTCGAGCTTGCCTCCCTACAAACCTCATTCGTCACCTTGGACGAGGTCATCAAGATCACAAACCGACGTGTCAACGCAATCGAGCATGGTGAGAACAAACACTGATTTTAAAATTCAACACAGATGTTTTTTTATTATTTATTCACCCCAACTTTTCTGGTCTTGCATTTTGACTCAAATTGCAGTGATTATTCCTCGCATTGAGCGCACACTGGCATACATCGTGTCCGAGCTTGATGAACTTGAGAGAGAAGAGTTCTACAGGTATATTTTTTGAAGATCATTACAGAGGCTTAAGCTTTCACTGTTTTTTATTTTCTGAATAGTTAACTCATAATATTTAATTATCAGGTTGAAGAAAATCCAGGACAAGAAGCGAATCGCGCGCAAGAAAACCGAGGACGCAAAGGCAGCTCTGCAAAAATCAGGAGTTGTGTTGGAACAGCCAGCAAACATGCTTGATGAGCAAGATAAGGACCTGCTCTTTTAGGGGAAAGTATTAATAATCGTTTGAACAAATTACATTCCGATTTGTCACCGGCAATAATATTATGTTCTGGGGTAGGTTGGTGTAGACTCATTGGAAAAGAAAATATTATTCTTCATGCTGGTGTGAACAAATTTTTGTCGCCAATGTGTAAATATGCTGTATCATAAATGTTGTTACCTGCATCAAGCGTTTGTTCCGCTAATATAGTCTATTCAGATGAAAAATAAATCGTGAAATTACACATCACAAACGCACATTGGTTTAAAACTTTTTATTATATTCCCTCCTTGTTACACCATGATATTATTTATGGACTGTGTGACATGTTTTCCATTCTAAATCACATTCAGACATATGAATTTTGCAACACCAAACTTTTGATACAAACACAAGATTCAGGCAGGATCAAGATAGAAAAAGCTGTTGACTTTTCACTCACATTCAGACTGGCAAAAACATTAGAGAGTAACAACACTCATGAGTATTTCCACATTTTGCTTGACCCTCACTCTTCGCATAATATATTATGTTCTCTTAACTATTATCACATCTCATATAAATGCGAACCAACATGGCTCATAAAGACGATTTGTTGCGCACATGATTTACCACAACTTTAGTTCGGCGGCCAGTTCTTGTCAGGCAGCATACTCAAATGAGCCCAAGTACTCAAGAGCGGATCTGTAGCAGAATTCGTACTGCTCCTGAAACAAAAGCGCATTAGTTAACATCATACCTGTTAGTGTTTGAACTGGATTGTTTATAAGAATGCAAAGTAATTTTTAAATGTTGCAATTTAAAACATATAATATGCTAGTTATCTTTTGACACCGATTTCATGGTTCTAGCTTAATTGGAACTCAAGATATTCACGATTTGGTGAACTCCAGGAGATTGTTTCTAAAAATTTCACACTAATTATGCGGAAAGGTACTTCGATTTTCCCCCTGAAACTTGACTCTCATGAAAACCTAATATGACCCCAGGAACCAACCCCAAAAATAAGAAAAAATTGATGAACAGAAATTTAAAATTGCAGAACATAAAATCTCCCAGAAATACCTCTTATTTTAAATTTTTTCACCAGAACTAATTATAGATCAACATCATTACAGCTCAATGATATTTCTATTATTTAAATATTTGCTGTGTGAAAGATTTAGTCATTCATTTAGTGTATCATTTTGTAATTTAGATTCATTACCTCGGTTTGAACCATGGCTGGTCTCTGTGTGCGGAGAATTCGGACAGTCTGCAAAAGGTCAACCATTCCTTCATATTGCATTCTTTCTAAAACTATACTGAGGGTGATGAAAACGCCAGTCCGTCCAACGCCTCCACTGAATTTTTCAGAGAATGAGTGTCTAATTTAGTTACAAATTTAACTTTCCCCACCTGCAGTGCACAGTGATCGGGCCTTCTTGACCAAACTGCTCCTTGGTCTTGTGAACTTGCCCTATAAACTCGATGAAGCCCTCGCCCGACTTTGGCACGCCTTGCTCAGGCCATTCTATGAACTGGAACTGTCTGACTGTGCGTGATTGTCCATCCCTTGAATCCGTCACCTGCGGATATATTTTTGTTGATGAAAATTTTTATAAGTTTATATTGATAACGTACCTTGAACTCTCTGAGAATATACTGAGGCATGTTGTACTCAGCCAAAGGGTCAACCACATAATTGAGGTAGCGCACAGACCGATCACTCGGCCAATATTGGTGACACTTTTCCTGCAACATTTTCAAAGTATAGTTGGAACCACATACAAGCCAACACTATAAGAACTAGTGTTGTATTTAAATTTTAGAAAAATGAAAACTTAATTGAAAGTAAAGGGGTGATTTGGAGGTCGTGATGAACTATCCAAAATTGAAAATTTGGTAAAAAGGATTGTTTAATTGAACCCAATCCTAACACTTTTCTATGAAGGTCGCAAGAGGAATAATATTATGAGAAAGGGCTTAAATTTAAATTTTACATCTCAGCTAACTGGGGAAGACCGACATCGTGGTACAAGGCTCCCACTTTTAAAACCTCGCATATACATCTTGAAAATTAGTGCGTATACTGCCTCATATTCAAGATCTTCATCGTTTGAATATTGTTTCATGCTAAGAGGATATTTCCCATTATATATAGGTTTCAATAAATACAATTATTTTTTAATAAACCAGGAAGGGAACTTGAAATAAATTTAAATAATGTTTGAATATAATCATACCCTGCCCATTTCTTTGAGCTTAGTGAGCATGACGACGATGGTTGAGTTGTACTCCCAGAGCATTCGCCAGAAGTCAGCGGCGGTGTTGGGCAACGGGCCCTGCGTGGCCACATAAGCCGCTCTGTAGCGATAGCCATCGACCAGACTGGCGTTGATATAGTCTGAGCCGTCCGAACCACGAATTGGGCTCAAACACACCCTGGTGTTTTCGTACGGCAACACGTGCATCAGTCGGTTCTTATTTGCGTTGATTGGCAGGCTGGCTGACGAGAATCGCTCAGAGTTGCCGCAAAATGACGACTGACTCAGAGCCTGTAAATTTTTAAAGTTTGCATGAGCAATTTTCAATACTGAAATTCTATACGCAAGTTGCATAGTAAACTAACAAAAGGCCTTCTTACTGATTTTATCATTTTACTATTTAAATTTAGAATTCAATCCCACCTTAAATTCAAGCTGGAGTTTGGTAAGGTTATCTCCTGGGATGAGCTGACTAATGGTGGCAAGGTGCGTGTGTAGGTTACGCGCGGTGACCTCTGTGGAGCCGCAGACGGCAGCCTCAAGCAGCGCTTCATGGATAAAGATGTACTGCTCCTCTGTCTGTACCATGTAGTTTCTCTGCGCCCGCAGGCACGTCACGTGGCCGTATATGTCGATGGTGGCTTCAGTCTTCATTCTCTCAAGCATCGAGTCAATCACGATAAAACATCCCGTTCGGCCCACACCGGCGCTGAGTGATTTAACCAAGTCATTAATATTGAACTGCTTGTTCATAATGTAATTTAAATCAAATAACTGCAACCGAAATTTCTAAAAAAAGAATTATCAATAAATTTGTAAAACAACAATAATTTTTACAAAACTAATTTTTAAATAAATCTGTTCACTGAGTGAAAAATGAAAGGGATATACCACGAATATGTACAAATACAAATTCAACTAATCTAAAAAGTTTAAAACTTAACAATCAATTTTTATAAACTTTTAGCAGTGTAGAAGAATTTTTAACTTTGTTCCTTTTTGCTGGTCGTTAATAGGATTCTCCTAGTGTCTAGGGGGGATTGAAATGTTCTTACCTGCAATGAACTATGATAGGTCCAGCGCCTTGTGGATTCAAACTTTTGATTCTGCGAAGGAACACGAGGAATGGGGCTGGGTGTTCGGGAACCCCATGGTCTGGCCACGCGGTGAACTGGAATTGGCGGACTTCTCTTTTTTCCGACGATCCGGCCTAAGGGAAATTACAACACCATAGTAATTATTTTATTTCTCAAGAACTAAAAATATGATCACTATGTACATCATATTTTATATTTTTGAAATTAAAAACAAAAATTAAATGACACCAACCCTTGTAGCGTGGAAAGTGCGTATGCTGTAAGTAGCCAGTTCTTGGACTTCAATAGTGTTGACTGTTACTGGTCCGTAAGTTTCTGTGCTCCTTGTAGGCCAGTATTGGTCGCATTTTATTCTCGCTCTCTCTTCCAGTCGAGTCATCATTACAATACTTGCACTTTTTTGCTCCCAAACCATGCGCCAAAAGTCACCAAATGTTTCATGCAGAGGACCCTAAAATAAAAATCATTCAATCAATTTTCTGCTGAGGGAAAAAGAAAAATTCCTATTTTATTGTTCAAGAGAAATAAATTTTGTATTATTATATTAAAAATGTAAAATGTAAATTAAAATTTACTTCAAGGTAGCATTAAATGTAGATAATGTTGAAAGAAAGAAAGAAATTTTTGGTTATACCTGTGTTGAAATGTATGCGTTGTGCTTTCGGTATCCATCGCAGAAGTTTGCGTTGATGTAGTCGCTGCCCTGCTCGCCGTTTTCCAACTGCAGCACGACCCGCGAGTGGTCATAGGCAATGACATTGGCGTATCTGTTCTTTGGCTTGTTCACCTCCAAACTTGAGTGGTCCCACGTGAACTGCTGACCAGGCTCAATACTCTGCAACACGCACCAATTAGACTAGAGCTGGTCATGGCTCATCGCCAGATTAAAACAGATTCATATATTAAGCTTAAACAATTATTTGCTACACTAGCTATTTGGCGAGTCAAATGGTTTTGATTTAGTTTAGGCTGCTAACATTTCATTAAAAAGTATATTGAATTTTTGAAAACGAATTTAGTTAGGTTGTTTCTGCAAAACAAAAAATTCAATAAAAAAATCATAAATTTGCTACATTCGACTACAATTGAAGATATTTCAAATATGTATAAATAAATATCTATAAACGAAAGCAACCAAAGCCAGATATTTTATTATTTGGTCGATAATCTGCATATATTTTTATGTTTTAAAATAACCTCATATTCCTGGGAGAACCTGACGTTGTCTTCAGAGCGGAGGCTTTCTATGTGCTGCGCGAGTTGGGCCATGGGCACTGGTGGATGGGCCGCCATGGCCGCCGTTTTAAAGTGCAGCCGGCGCAGTTGGACGGGATCGTTTGGCGTTGGTGGACACGGCTGCTGGCCGTTACTCTGGGCCTCGCGAGCGCCGTTCATGCTGCATGGTGCCACTGGCGCCGAATTGTGCTCTGAGTTACTTGCCATCAATGGCCGGCTGGCTGCCGACTGGTCGTGCTGCTTTGACGGTTGCCGCCGTCTGCTAGAAGCGACACATGCAGTGCTCGAAGTTACGAATACTTAAAAGTCTAACCTATCTTGAGATTAAAGCACAGTTTCGTTTTTTTAAATCAATATTTTAGCCGTTTAACCCATTACCAATGGAGATATTTTCTGGATAAAGATGTTTAACAAAAATAAAAACCAGATGGTGTGCAAGTTAACATCTCTGCGCAATTTAACTCCTTTTTATTTGGACTTAAATCTTTGCTTTCGATTTAATTTAAATTTAATAGGTTCCCACCTTAAAATAAGTAAAAAAATTAAATTACTCCAACCTTTAGATGCAGAATGTACAAATTTTAATTAACTAATATTTATATTTTATGGCAACACATTTAAAACCATCAACACCAAATGTTCCAAGAAGAATACCTTCGCATGAGCAGCAGAGATAGAAGGCAGAGCGAGAGAAAGGCAGCTGCCACGACGGGGCCGATGATCCAGAGGAGGCCGGCTTCCTCGAGGCTGCGGTTGACAGAGACGTCGGCGGAAGTCTCGGCTGGCACATTAGGATTCGGTCGGCGCGGAGGCTCGCCGGGTGGCACCTCCCGCATGTCCAGGGCGAGCGGCTCGGAAAATGGGCTCGACGTGTACAAGTGCTGCAAACGAGCCGGCAATTTGCACCTCTATCCACTTTATTACCAACGCGAATACGCACCTTCTGCGGCGTGTCAACGACTGCTCTGACGAAGATTCTGTACTTCTTGCCTCTTTCCAGCGGTTTGTTCACAAATCCATCATAAGCGGCGCTATTACCGAGGTGGAACGTGTAAGGAATGTTTCTCTGGGGAAATTTGGCAGCCACATAAGGCGCGTACGGCCGGAACTCGCTTGGCTTCATCGAGTTTCCTATCACCTGAAACGACGCGGTTTTATTTTTACGCTCGTTTCATGACTAAAATTTTAAAGCGCTGCTTTTTTTTCTCAAACGTTGCATTATCTAGACGAGTTTCAGACTTAGTAGTGCAAAAATTGACTTTCAAACAAACTTCACTCTTTTATTGCTCCTTAAGCAGCATTAGTCTTTAAATGTAGCCATCAAGCTTGAATTAAAAAGGGCTGTATAGCAATCAAAATGTTCTGGTAAATAATTATTGATCATTTTAAGGCAAGCTTTATATGTGATAATTTAAATCTTGAATAATATCTCATAAAAATCGATTGCAAATAACTTTGATGATTCCACCTTGATGAAAAAATAGTCCCAAATTCAAAAAAACATTCCCCCAAAAATTCTCTCTGCAAACGGAAATTAAACCGATGAGTGGAAAGGCGTAAAAAGCCGAATTCCTTTTTCGATGGGTCAAAGAGTGTGAATAGAAGACGACGGCGGGATTCAAATAAAGTACCTCATCTGTGAGAAACTGGTCGGGGTGTTTATAGGCGTTTTCAGGGTCGTCGGGCACCACGATCAGGAAATAATGGCTAATGGGTCCGTACTCCTCGGACGCTTGTGGAAGAATGACTTGAATTTCCTCTCCGCTGACAACGCCGTAAAAATCTGGCTTTACCATTGGCTGCGGCGCTGTAGACAAGAATGAGCAAGGCGTCCGTAAACGCGGGCGTGCGTGAAAAAGAAAAGGTCAACAAACCGGCCATTTGGGTGGTCACTGTTATTCTGATCGGTGGGCGGTAGGCGCCGTCGGCGGGAATCGCGCTCAAATTGACGTTGTATGTAGTAAACGGGGACAGTTCGTTGATTGTGTGCGAGCGGGCAGAAGACTCGAGCACGATGCTCCGCCGCGGCACCAGTTGCACCTGCGTAATGCCTTGCGAGTCGACAAACTCCTTTGAAGCATCGTAAGACACCTGAACACAAAAAATAGTTTGAAATCTTCTGACGCTTCTAGGGGCCGCTTGCACAGCTGATGTTCAATGGTATACAATTTCAAATCAATGTGATGACTAAATTTTGTTCCAAAATGTTTAATCGTTTCCAAAATATTTCAAAGGACAATAATTTTCATAATTTTTATTCTTGCAAATCATTAAATGAAATGCTACATTATCAAAGACTCGTTTCTCAAGATTTCAATGTTACTGTTGAGAAGGAAATTTCTTTGAAAAGGCGATTTAAAAATCAAGGGAGACAGAATAGTTTTGTTTGACTGAAAAAACTAAATGAAAGAAACTCCGGTGTCTCCATATTTCGCCAATAATTTTAATTCAAAACGCATATAAGTGAAAAGTCTATGAACGGTGCGACACTTGCGGCAGTTGTTATAAGTTTAGGGCAAGTAAAGCAGCTAAAAATAAACTCCGAGGTGATCCCCTGGAGCAAAAGAGCGTTTCCGGCCGCAGAGCGAGCACAAAGCATATATGCAACCGGCTTGACGGGTGCGCCAGGCAAAAAGCCTGTCGCGTCAGCTGCAGGCTGACTTTGCAAATGGGATTGATAATTAATACCGGCTGTAGTTTTCATTCAACACAAAACTCGATCGAGTAGTGGCAATCAATTCACAACTCAATTCCAGTGCATATTTAATCAGAGGTTAATTTAAAACCTCACACAGCCGACGGCACGTTTGCTTGCCTGCTTGTGTGTCTGTCTGTCAGAGAGTGGTGAATGAAAGTGGCGGCACAAAAGGCCCCGCGTAAGCCGACTAATTAGTGCACGGAGCTGCACGCCTTTTGATCTCGGCGGGCAAATCAACAGCACTATACGCTACTTAGCAGCGTGTGCCCTCTGCTAATGTTGAGATCGGATGCCTGACAATACTGTCAAAGCCATTGATACCCTCTTCAACTCGAGAGTTCAAATTGGTCTATTGACTCCTTGTTGGGCACACAAGAGAGCCATTTTGATAATTAATGCAATGTATCAGTATAACAATAATCACAGAGCTAATGACGTAGACTCAATTTAGCCAAATTGAATTTTGACTCAATAATGGGTATTTTTTTAATATATAATTTTGATTGCATCCTCTCTTTTAGTATTTTTTTAATTTTTGATTCGAACAGGAAAGTTTCTAAATGTGGTTTAGGCTCTATGTAGGCCAATTAGGTGGGTTTAGACAGTTTATATCTTTTTCCTTGCAAATTTCTCGTCCATTACATTTTCAGTCGAGTGCAATGCGTTTACTCGGTATTTGCCTAAATTAAGAGTTTTGAATATAAATTCATTGGGTTTCTCTCGAAAAAATGTGACTTTTTCCGACGAAAATCAATTAGACTTAGGAAATATATTTGGGCTGAAACTTTGTTCCAAGCTCTGTAAAAGTCAATACATAGCTCAACAGGACCAAAATATTTAATTAATTTTCCAGCATAAAAATTAATGATCAAATTCAACTTACTCAATGAAGTTGAAATGAGACTAGTATTGAAATGAGGTATTATGACTTTGCACAAAAATATTTGTACATTTTCCTTCTAGAAATTTATCTTGAAATTAGTAAGCTACTAAAACTAGTAACATGGAAGTCCCTGACTTGCAAGTTACAAAGTAAGCAAAGCTTCACCACTGTCATGCCTTCTGTGCTACAGGTGTGGCCTGTTATAGACACACACACACACATTCAAGAGATGAAAGAAATCAACCTACCCTGTAATTTTGAGGATTGAGTCTGATAGGCGGCGACCATGAGAGCGTCATGCTGTGTGTGCTGACATCGTGCGCGCGCAAATTCAGCGGCACATCCTCGGGTTTCACTTTGACAGTCACTTTCTCCGACAACTTTCCAAGTCCCTTGCGAAGGAAAAAGTCATTAACAACGCGTCGCACTCTCCCTCCATCTTCGCATTCATTCAAAGTAGAATAAATAACGTGAAATATTTAATTAAACGCCCAGCAGCGGCGCGTCTCTCTCGTTTACTCTCTCGCTCTCAGTCAGGCGCAACATTAAGCCAACTTTTGTAATTTATGATTTACGGGCCAACTTACGGTTCTGGTTCTCGCCGCCACGGCCACAGCGTATTGCGCAAACTTCTCCAAGTTTGTCAGCTCGGCCGATTCGGTGACTGGCACTGATTTGTGCTGCCACTCATCCAAGTCTTCCACCGCAGTCATCGTGTAAAACACCTGAACAAAACGCAATTGACCCATCAATCGACGTTAAATGGCCACAAGTAGTGTAAAATTGTACACAAAGTTGGGAGTTTTGCGGGTTTTACGGAATTAACGCACCTGATATCCAATGACCTTGTTTCGACTCGGAACCGGTTCCCACCACACCTCAACGCTTGCATCTGAGGTGGCGAGTGCGTTGACCGAAAGCGGAGCTCTCACAGCGTCTCTGTCTGTTTTCACGAGCAGCTTTTCGCTGGGTGGACCGGCTCCTCTTACTGTGAAGGCCCTTATCTGGATAACAAAATTAACAATCCGGCATAAGCAGAGTGAAAAGCCAAAATTATAAGTATCAGGCATTTTATTATTTTAGAATATGGAAACAGGGTGGATGTCTGTAGTGGTTGCGGAGCCGAGCTCCCACTCCTTTTTCACTTTTGGTCTAGGGTATTGTTATTAATGATTGTTAGACGATATTTGTTTGAAATTCGTTAAAGCAACAGAGAGAGATTTTGAATTTAAATTAGTTTTCGTCAGAAACACGAGCCAACAAGTCGCATCTTAAGAGTTCCGAGCGTTTAATTGAGAAGGACCCGGTTCATTTGGGTAAATTCTTTTCTAATTTTAAATTGTTCTTCAAGTCAGCACTGTTCACCAATTCTGTTTAAAACCGCTATGCGATTTTATATCCTATTATTTTATGTATTTATGACAAGGCAGAATAAACAAGAATAATAAGTCAATTCTCTTAAACTGTTAACTCTAAAGTCGAATATGAATTCTGGTTAAAGGTCCTTGTATTCTGTTAGTCGGAATAGTCGACAAGAGACTTTCTGATTAAAGAGAAGAATTGTTCAAGATCCCGCAAGATTTATTTTTCACCTCCTATCCCCCAAATGTCTATAGGCCAGAAATATTTGTTTTTGTTTGGGAGGGTCATAGTTAAAAATTATGGACAAATATTTTTAAATAATTCTTGCATATTTATTTCAGTCAATTATTCAATATTAAATTTATTTTTGATTGATGCCAATAAAGGCATAAGAACGCAAGGTGGTCATAATTTGTAAGTGAAACTAAGTTTCTTATCCAATAAAAACATTAACAATACGACCAAACAGTACTCAAAATAATATAAAATAACACTTTTTCTCTCTGACCATATTGAAGGGATTTTTAAAACGAGCCTTCAAATTGATGATTAAATAAACCATATACCTGAAATGAATATTCAGTGTTCTCTTCGAGTCCAACAAACACAGCTTTGGGTAGGGTGACATTTCGCTCGCCAACGGGTGCCGAGTGGTCCTCAACCTTGTACAACTGGGCCGTGTACCTGAGCACCCTTCCACGGCGCAGGTTGGCCATCGGTGGTGACCAAGTTAGGGCGACCACGTCCGGTGTCTGGAAGTCGACGCTCAGATTCGTGGGTGGGCCCGCTGGGGCTCCTTCTGGGGTCGGGAGACGCTCCACCGCCTCTTGGCCCACGCCAGCCGCCGTCACGCCCGCGAGACGGAATTCATACATAGTGCCGTGCTCTGCAAATAAATCGATCGGCGCGAGACGGTGCCTGAGTATACAAGATCACGAGTTGGAGAGACTGGTTTGTCTCCTTGAATTACATGGGAAAACACATAGTCTTTAAAATATCGATCTATCTTAAAAATAAGGAAGATACGTATAAATTAAAGTTGGAAGGCATTGTGTAACCAGTCAATTTTTGTTTCAATATATAGCTCGAATTTATTAAAATAATTTTCTCTTGAATAAACTGAGACAGTGTGCTGAAGTAACCAATTTTCAAGAATATTAAATAGAAATAAATACGTCTCATCACAAGGGTTACTAAAACTTTGAGGTGAAAACCTTCAGTTAACATTATTTGTTTTTGTTTCCAATAACAAATAAAGGCAGACAAGATTTCTTCGCACAAATCGATCATTTAATCAATTTACAAGCAAACACAAAGGTTTCATCAATACCAACTCGTGAATGCGACATCAAGAAAACAAAATAATTGTCTCATCTGCGGTTTGTTTGATCGACCGCGAAATCAGCCGACGGCTACACTGTTGAACGTACAAACGAATTCTGCCGACTCACCCAAGCCCTGGACGCGGTGCTGCAAGGTGTGTGCGCCAACAATATCCTCGTCGGTGTAAAGCATTGGTTGACCGCCCTCGTGTTGGTCGTCCTGGCGGGCACCGTATCGTAGTCTATAGCCAAGCAGTTCGCCGTGGGGGTTGCTTGGCTTTGACCACTCGAGCTCGACGCCGACCCCGAGCCCTTCGCCCTCGTCCAGCAACCTGCATCAAATGCAATAAGCCCGACTTCTGACCAGATCACAAACGGCCTCTCCGCCGCGTGTGTTTGACTAATTATGCCTGCGGTTCACGCCTGTGTCTCGTACTAAAAGCCTGATTTTTCAATTGAATTTTATTTTGATTAACTTTTGAAGTAAATTTAATCTGGCGCAGCGATGATTCGAATTCGATTAAAACTTCAATTAACAAGATCTTGATGTAAGATTCGAGACTGCTAATTCTGCCAAACCACAAATTTATTAATACAAACAAAAGTCACAGTTGGCAAAGTTTGTCCATCGCAAACAAAAGAGAGCAAAAGTGTTTTTGCCTGATGGTGATGGCGCAATCAAACACAAATCCCAGCGGCATCAAAGTCAAATGAAATCAGTGCAACGCTAATGTTTTGACTGGAACTGCGAAGGCAGCAAAACTAACTGAAGCGCGACGTGTTATTTACCTAATCTCGAGCGTAGGCTTGTTGGGCACCCCGCCGGGAGTGGTGCCCATCACCGGCTTGCTCTTTTCACCCTCGCCGCGTCTCGTCAGCGCAGACACCTGCACAGAGTACTCGGTGCTGGGCTGCAGACCCGTCACATTCAACTCGCCACCACCGGAAGTCAGCTCCAACTTTGAGCTCGGCACCTCGAATGTCAGTGGCTCCAGAAACAAGTTCTCTTGTCCCTGTTGGGTTGCGACAATCTTTTGATGGTTCAATTAATTATTTGTATCTCAATGGGAATAGGAACAAGTTTATTATTTTTATTTATGACAGAATTCCTAAATCTATAAATTCAAGATATTAACTCTTTATTTTCGCATTTATTTGCGTATATTCTGAGTGTTATAAAATCAAAACCTTTAACCAAATAATATAAATTGATGTGAGAAAAGCCATAACACTTCAGTTATTTTTAATTTCAGCATTAATTCAAAAGATTCCCCTGCCTGAAAATTAAGACCATTCACCTCAAGCGGCACTTCCTTGACCGTTATCTTGTATGCTCTGATCAAATCTCGTTTTTCCGTGTCTAGCGGCGGGCGCCACCAAACTTGTAGACAGGAAATGTTAACAGGGAGCACCTTGACGCCCTGCGGAGGTCCTGGCACTATTTCAAAAACAGATTTGCAAGTTAGAACACGACCCTTTGGGGACTTACGATGAAATCTCTTTGATATAGGCCAGGATCATGAGAACAGGTAAAAGTAATTTAGGGGGATTTGCTGATGGAGGTTTCTAGAATCAGTTGATATTTGACGATGAAATGAAACTTTTCTAGGCATTGTTTGTATGAGCTACTTACTGTAGAGTTTGCCTGTTGCGTTATGTGCCACAGCAATGGTGCAGAAAGCAAAGGTGATCATAAATTAAAAATCATTCAAAGTGAGTTAGAGGAAGCAGAACTTTACCAGGAAGAGCTTTCAGAGAAATTTATGGAGGCTGCGAATTCAGATGGATATTTTTGTACTGCAGCTGATTTTTATTCTTTAAGCCCACTTGACACTATAGCAAAAATAATTTAAAACTTCCATCCTGCGAACAGGCACAGGTTGAAGCGGCAGATGGAAAAGCGAAATGTCAATGTGAAAAAATTCCCAAAAAGCAACGGAAGCTAAAACTCAACTGCCCATCCACAAATATTTTATTTTTACTCTTTCCGGCGCAAAAATTTTGCTTCCAAACAAGTGTGAAGGTGCAATATCAACGTTTATCAAATCTTGAGCGATATTTTATTGACGTCATGCTCGCAGCGTGCTTTGTGTGTGGCATCATTTTTGCAAGAAACTCACCCGTCTGGTAAGCGTCGTCGAAGGTGGTGGCCCTGATAGGGTCGGACGCCTTGCCGATCCTGCCGTTCAGGGTGGCCGTGACCGTGACCACGTAAGTGGTACCTGGCTGCAGACCCTGGATGATGGCCTCCTTGCCGGAGGTGTGCGTGACCACCTCGGTGGTGTCTGAGTCGGATTCGCGGGCCAGCACGCGGTAGACAACGCCGGCCGGCGACGCGGCGGCTCCCCACCGCAGGTGCAGCTTCCGTGCCTCGGCGTTCACGACGGTCAGGTTCACCGCGGCCGCCGTCACCACGGCTATTAGCACACGAAATTGCTCCAGAAAACCGCACAATCAAGCGGTGCGCACTTTCTTTGTTGTTGGCCGCGCTTTACTAGCTTAACGTTTACAAAATTTATGGGATACACATGTTGAATATTTTTACTTTAATTTAGGGTTTCTTGGGAAGAGAAAAGTTTTGGTGTAATAATCAAAGAAAGATAAAAACTGATATAAAAATCTTAGCATTTTAGACATGATTAACATCTAATGATTAGGTTACGTAATTCTGAATTCATCTATAGAAAAAAATTTCGTGTTTTCTCATCCCATAACCTGCATTAGTTTCGTTTTCTAGATCATATAGTTAAGTACAAATTAGTGTTCTAAATTTGTTTTCATACGTGTCTTTTTTACTCCAATTTAAATTTAAGATTTAATTATTTATCATTTTGATACGATTAACCTTTTTCTTAGCTAAAATTACGACGGAATTTGATGCAATCAAAATATAGCTAAAAGTGTGAGTGCTGCATGCAATAAAACTGTGCTCTTCCTAAATACATAGAAGTGCGCTACAGATAAAGAATTTCCTTGTTTGATTTTGGCCCTGATTTCGAAATCCAGTCACATATTATATGGTTTCTGATTTTAAAAACCTCCAGCAAAACTCGTTGTTTTTCGTGGGCCAGATGTGAGCTTGCCAGCTTATTTCATTCACTCACCATAAGGCTGTGTTTTGACCACCAAGGGGCTCGTCGTCGCTCCCTCTCCCCGTTGAGACCTCGCGGCTAGAGACACGTGGTACACGGTGTCAGGTACCAAGCCTGTTAGTTCATAGCTGTCTGAGACTGGAAGACGCCGATGGTGCCGCTCCTAAATGTCAAAGCGCCAAAAACTTTACATTTAGTATTCAGGAGAGATAATTATGTGAAAAAGAGGGCCGGCTTATTGTCTGATTATTTAATTTTTTCAAATCAATTGGGAAAGTGTAAATTAGAAATTATGGCCGGTGCTAGACAATTGTAGTCATTCTAATAAATAAAATAAATGAAAATATTTGCCAAACTCTGGCAATTTGAACTACTTATTCTTAAATTTTGCTGCAAAGAGAAGTACTTTACCTTGGTGTAGGTGTCGTTCCAGTAGAGATCGTACCCAGTCAGGTGCTCCCCAGCGATGATTGGTTTGCTCCACTGCAATTTTACTGAGTTTTCACCAATTTCGCTGGCGTCCAGACTGTCGGGCTGTGACGGCACTGCAACATCCGTTTGGCGTGTTTTATAATTGAATCTCCAACGAAGCGAATGGCAGATTCATTTGCTGACCATCTATTAACCGTTTCACATAGGCATTGCGGTCTTTTTTACTGTCATGCAACCAAGGGACGAATCATCAAAATACGTCCATATTTGCTAACCTAAGTAAGCTACAATAAGCTATAAGGATATCAACATACAACATCGCACGTGAAGAATTCAGATATATCAAAGTCCAGAAATTTTAGTATAATGCACTTAATTTAACATTTTGGAACAGAAACCATAAATCTGGCTATAACGTTTACGCAAATTTGATCGAATGTGTCCGTTTAAAAGCCAAAACTCAGATTAGGTGCTTATAATGTGTATCATTTGAAATTATCAATCTAGATTATCATTCAGTCAAATGTATGATTTTGTGACGATCATTAACGTTTTAAAAATAGCAATCAAAGGTCAAAAGTGAATAAAGTAATTAACTCACCTCCCTGTTGAGTTTTGACCAACACGGCTGGCGACAGATGCCCGGGGCCAACGTTTGTAAGTGTCTGCACGCGAATCGTGTAAATGCTGTGAGGGGTGAGTTCACTAATAGTGGTCAGCTGGTTGTTATCCACCACCTGCGAGCGCCACTGGCTCAAAGGCAAATTCGGCGATTCAGTGTAATAAACTTTGTAGCCCTGAGAATAAAGGGAGCTTCAGCCGTCGAGTTTCAATTCAAGAGCACTCACTAACCGTTATTTGCGCATTCGGCGACTCCGGCTCTTCCCACTGGATCACCATTGTGCTCGAGCTGAGAGGGCGCACCTGCACGTTTTTCGGCACCGAACCACCTTCTGCGAAAAATAGCTTATTAGGATAATAGGTTCGAACGCAAAACTTTTAGCCTACTTGCGTTCCCTTGGAGTGAATCGACTGGAAAATTGGAATTTTTATTATTTCTGAGCGGTAAGGTCTTAAGTCGAAACCGGGCCCTTCTTCAGCATTGGCGTTTTTGAGCTTGCAAGAGAAACGTATCATTTCCTCACGTTTTTCAATACTCAGTTTTAACATAGACCAATTTCATTTTATTAATCGGATAGTTTAGTGCGAAAATAAGGTAACAATGACAATCCATTTAGCCTCAAAATTCCGAATTTATAAGAGAAAATGAAGATATAAATTATTTTCGTGATACAGCATGTCGACAAATAATATCAGGAAACATGTGAGGCCCAGGGGAAGAAAATCAAACGCCAAAATTGAAGGAGTCACCCGTGCGAATTGATTTGCGGCCCACCTGTCTCGCCTGTGTTGGCGGTGACCGCGATGCTGGCCGGGCCGCGACCGATATTATTGATAGCAGAGACGTGGAACTCGTACTGCGTGAATGGTGTAAGGCCTCGCACGGTATAGAACTTGGTGATGATGCCGCTGATTTCCGAGAAAGCTTGATTTGTCATTGTGGTCGGTCTGTATTGCAGCACAAAATAGTTGGGTTCGTCCTCTTTGGGATACGACCAGCTCAGCCGGGCTGACGTCGCGCCCACCTCAGACACCATGAGGGAAATCGGTGCCACTGGCAGCGCTGGGGATCAATTTATATAACCACAACGTTATGAGTGATTGACAATAATTTGCAAGCCAAACTACACAGTTATTAAAAAAATATTGAAAGTTTGTCTTTTTTAAAATGAAAGAGAAACGAAAAAATATGTGACTTTAGATACTTATTTTATGTCTCGCTTGGAATTTGTCCACCAACGATAAATTGTACTAAATGTCAAATCTTTTCATTAAATTTTATGGGGAGAATTTCCCATTAGACCTAGAAATAGACGCACATGACTAGCTCTACATCTTTGTGACATGACAACTTTTTATAGGCAATTTCGATGTATTTTTACACAGAGTGGTACTCACACAAAACTTTGACAGTGGTGGTAGCTTCGATTGTGGCCAGCGGGCTCTTGGCCACGCATGTAAAGTTGTCCGTTTCCCTGACATCCTCCAGCTCCAAAACACTCCGGCCGATGGGCAGCGGCGACCTGTCATCATTACCCTGGAAAGTGAGGTCCTGCGCAGGTGTGGTCGACGTCGTGCTGTGGCTAGCAGGTCCAGTAATGAACACGTCGGGGTTGTTGGTTTTGCGCCACTGCACTGAGGGCATTGGCGAGCCCACGGCCACGCAGGTGATGTTCAGGTTGCCGCCTAAAAGCACCTCCAGCACCGTCGGCGGCGGGATCGTGAATTGCGGAGGCACTCGACGCACTAGGATAATATAACAAGTTTTTATTTTATTTTTACATAATTTATGTACATAAAACACTTTGAAAATTGAAAAAAGAATAATTCTTGAATAGCTAATTACTTATTTTGAAAATTTAATCAATCTTTTTCAGTCATGTGACGTATTACACAAATTTTTGTAATTATGAAAGTTTCATAAAACTAACGGCCAAACCAAAATAAAATTCTTGCATGGATAAACACGCAATCAGCACATAAAAGAGTCTGTGGAGAGCAATTATATTTTGGCTGGGCGCCAAAACGGACTTGGTTTGTCAAATTAATCAAACTAATTGCCACGAACATGGGAGGAAAGAGAAGGCCGCTGCTTTTTGTCCACGCGTTAACAATGTGCACGCAAAATTATTTTTGCACGCGTAAAAGAGAAACCTCACCCTTGACATAGAGCATGATGGCGTGGGAGTATTCGGTACCAAGTTCATTCTCCGCCACGCATTCGTATTTGCCCTGATCAGCCTCCTGGCTGTTGCTAACCTGCAGACTTCCTGTAATCATGGATATTGGCTTCAGAACTAGGAACAGGATTGGGAGAAGCAACAATTCAATATGTTTTCTTAATTAAAATGTAGACACTCGAGGTACGTTAAATGAACTTCAACCTTGTTGTTTTGTAAACAAGGGATAAAAAAGAGCAAAAAAGGGTCCGTTTTAATTACATTATTTCCTTTATAAATGGCATATTTTTTAAAAATAAATCACAGCAAAAATGGAAAAAAGACTAACTAATCTGACAACATGACAGAGACGCTCAATTACTGATGATAATTTTTTACATTTATTTTCTCTATAATTTACCAGCAACATTCAAATTTTTAGCGAAAAGTATTTTTAGCTGCATTTTGTTTGATCAATATTTTGAAGCGTTTTTGCTTATTGTTGGTATTCCTTGGTCTCTGAACTCTGACCCATGACATTTTAGCAACAACACAATCAATAAAGTACACAACTTTCCATTTGTTCATCTCTTTGTTGGAATTACTTTTGAAAAATATAATTAGGTGATTCCATGAATTCACCAAGACATTAATATTGTGTGTATATTAGTATATATATTTGTCAAATCTGCAAAAAAGAGCAAATTTGTAAATTGCGTAAATTCAAATAAAGGTGCCCATGAACTTGTGACAGGAATCTACACAATTTTTAGCTACAACGATGATTTGAAATTTGCCAATTTAACCACCCCTTCTTTTTCTTCTCGTTTAAATATTTACAAAGAACGGCACCGTTGAAACAACAGGTTTTAGTGATCACTCCAATAAAAACCAATTTTGATGGAGGCAGGAAAACGGTATGATTATTTGTCGCTTGCTTCCACTCATAATCACAAGGGCTGTAAATAAAATCACAGAGTCGATTAGGAAAAATAAAAGGGCTCGCCCACAACCAGTTTGATTACGGATGGGCGATAGATGCGGACGTGAACCGCATGATTGTCGGCAAACATTATCGCTTTCGGCGTGTGTACAATTTCTAAACCCGCACGATTCGACTCTTGTTTGCAATTGTCGCGTCAAACGGAACGGATGCAACACTCAACAGTTGGAAATTATTTGTCATTTATTCCTGTGTAAAGCCGAGAGAAAAATTGAATTTTGGCTCGCGTCACGTCTACTCAAAGCCGTTGCAAAGAGGCGGCGCTTTTTAGCAGGCAATTTAATGACGTTATCATGTCCCCTGCCTTGCATAAATATGCGAACAACGCACACGCAAGGCTCAAACTTTATATATATATAAGTGTGTGTGTGTTGTGCATACTTGGCCGGAGAATTATATGCACAAGTTTTAGTGGCTAATTCTGTTATCATATTACGGTCGCGCGTGTGTGTGCAGACAAACTGACAGAGCGAGAGGCTTATGATCGGCAGGGGCGGCACTGCTTTGAATCAAAATGGATATGAAGCTCACAATATAATTGCAAATTAAAGGAATATAACATTGGCCATTGCAGAGCTTTCCTGAGAGAATATCCACATTCAGTTGAATACTAATTCACAAAATTCAGTTTTATATGTTTATAAATTAATAAAGTTAACCTTCCCAAAACTGTTGTAACGATCATGACTTTTATTTTCTCTGACTCAGTATTTTTCCTATCTATTCAAATTCTTAAAAGTGATTCCTAACTTCTTTAAAATATTATTTTCGTCATAAATTAAATGTAAAAGGTAAAAATGAGCAAAATACAAAACAATATAATCGGAAAGGTTTTTAGGCAACCAACTTCTCAAACTTGCCGAAAATGATTTTTAAGCTTATTTCCTTCAAGCCAATGAATTATTAATGTATTTTTTTTTAAATTTAGTGTATCATTATGTTTAATTGAAATTTATGAAAAGAAGCAACGCAAAAAATTCCAATAACAATGAGAGTTCTTCAAGCGCAGATCTGCCTTTGCTGAATGCGCCCCTGCTGTTTCACACAGAGCCATTTGTTGTAGAGCATTTTACAAGTTTGCACACGTACACAGGTGTTGTTGGAAAGTGCGGAGCACGGCAGAGGGGTGTGCTGAGCGGCATTAGCTCCGAAGAAATGGAAATTGAATTTGTGCCGGCGCGAATTCACCAGGAATTAAAATCGCCTTGAGACACCATCAATATTGCGTCTCGTGAGCCTTTTGAGGCTGGCACGAAATAAACCGAATTCGCGCCCCATTAGCTGTAAACGAGTGGCGAATGAGTCGGCGGGTGGCGGCAGTAGCTCAGGTGGCCTGCGAGGCGAAACGCAAAGCCCCGCATGTCGGCCGCTACATATATGCACCCCACGGTATGCGTGCATATATATGCACGTAGGGTAGGTATTTACAGTTTACAGCACTGTTCTGCGTCTGCATATAAACAGTTCAAATAAATGCCGTGTAATGCCAACTGTAGCAGACGAAAATCACAATGAAGGGCAGCTTTCGTTGATGTGAAACTGAACTGATTTTTCTAAAAATGACTGTCACTGGCCCAAAATAATAATCTAGCAGAAAAATAAGAACAGAAAAATGGTTCCATCATTATTTTTAGAAAATACTATGTTCTTAATCACTTATATTAACTGGACTTCATCCTCATTGATTTCAAAGTTGTTAAACTAACTCATCCGGTTTCTGCGCATCTAGTCCACCCTATTTCATGATTAGGCGCCTCGGCCAGCTTAAAAACCCACTTTCTATTCAGTCATTTTTCTAGAATGTCAAGTTATCCCTCTTTCTTTGATAAATTTTCTGAGTTACCTAATCAAACGAGCTAAAATCTACTTGAATGTCGGAGCTGCGAGTGTGATACAACATGTATATACATAGTGTTATACAACATATTATACGTACGAGAGTTTGCGTGTGCGTATATTTATGTGGCTGGAGCTTTGCGAGTGTATGTGTTATTCGGGGATGTGCGCGAGGATTAGTAGGTCTACTGACAATTTATATCGCGTATATCCACGGCGTGACACATAATAACGCAACGCACGCCTCTCGCCCCTGAGCGCCCACTTTATTATTAGCAACACCTGAGCCACTGCACTTTCCCCGCTTAATAATAATTCTCGACGGTCGTGAAAAACGACACTCAGCCCTGGAAACCAGTTTGCGCATTTTTATATAAGCTGGAAGAGTGAAAAGAGGCTAATTGTTGTTTATGATCAGCCAGGGTTTGGGACCAATATTTTAGATGTGTCAATATGCGTCATTCCATGCAGGCACCAGATTTTTCGCTGACTAAAAGGTATGAAGTTGATATCTATCAAATGTTCAACTGGCAGAATTTGGAGAAGGTTTGAGTTTTTGAGTTGGAATCAGTGGAAAATTTAACTATTTGTGATCAAGTAAAGTACTCGTTTCTTAAATTAAAAGTGAATCAACTAGGAAAACACTCAATGGCTCAACTCTGTGTGAATTTGCAACAAGAATGGGTGGCTACTGGTAAACAAAAGAAAAATAACAATTTTACTTCCGTACGTCCTTTGTACAACGGCAGAGTCAATTTCGACCCCTCAAACCTTATCAGCAGTATGTTATGCAAAATCCGAGTAAAAACTGCATATGGCTTTATTTTGTTTTTAATGTTAATTATTGCTGATCTACTGCTGATGAGGACTAAGAAGCTGAAACAACCGCTTTCCAGAACGAGAACGAGTGATATTAACTGTTATTGTTTTTTCATATTTTTCAATATTGCCACCTGGTTTTAAATCCACATTATAGAGCTAGGGAATTACAATGTCCTTGTTGAATCTGGTTTAACCAATTTCTTATCTGTTTTTCTATTTTATATGTAATTTAAAAAATTAATAAATAAACTTAAACTGTGTTATGGTAGTTTAAATTCAATCGTGCTCAAGTATTGAAAGAAAATGATACAGTCATATTTTTTGTACTACGTTAAATTGGCTGGCGGAGGATGAGCGTAGGTTAAAATATATTTAAATTTATCAGGAGTGCAAATGAAATGAGCATAAAGATATTAATGATCTAGCATTATTCATAAAACGCGTTTGATTTGGTCGCTGATCAGATTTGACGATCCGATGAATCCGCGGTTTGGATGGTTCTGCAGTGTTTGTGTCAGTGGGCTTCAATAATTCACTTTGCCGAATCAATTGCCGGTGTGATTGTGAATAATTCGCGGCCAAAACGACCCCCAGGGAGCTACAACGTACACCGTAATATTTCGTGAATGGAAATTACGCGCCTGTGCGAGCATATACCTGCCGAGGGCACGCACTAAATCTGGGGGAAGCGCAGGGTTCCGGCCAATTTAATTGATTTCCCTTCGCTATCAAAATCGGTCAGCCTCTCAAAAGTCGGAATGGAAAATTGGCGTTGCAAATGAGCTCGTCAAGTGAAAAGAGAAAAATGCTACAAATTTTGAGAGGAAATCCAACCCTTTTCCCCCAAATACTGTGATTTACGGGGATGATATTTTTGCAACGTTCCCATTTATTGAGAAAAATAAAGCACGAAAATTCAAATATACATGTGTGCCAAACCACCAAAATGAAAATATAACAATGTATATTAGCATTCTAATTGATAGTTTGAAACAGTAATAACTGAAAATCTATACTGAGTGTTAGGTGAGGATAAAAATTCCAATTCAAGGTTTAGATAAAATATATGGAGGAACCAAAGAACTTTAGAAATATCAAGAATTATTTCTAATGTAGATCTCACTACAATATGCTTAAATGTCAAGTACCAAGGAAATAATGTAATGAGAACATTTTCACATCAAGTTAGATGAATGATTTATTTCATTCGTATTTTAAGTCCTTCCTATATACGTGCCGAATATTACCATTCCATTGGCCACTCACTGGTTTACATTCCCTAAAATCTGACAAAATACGCTACTAAACAGCGCGATAGAGAGCTTTCGGACGCGCATTCAGAGTACCTCTTGACATTTTTGCCTGCAAAAGGGCCAATGTTTGTTTGCGCGCGACACAACGCGATATTTCGCAAATGACACGTCTCTTTTAAAGTTGCGTGTCCGGCCGGCTGATAGTAAAGTTGGCCTGTCGCGAAAATGGACAAACACGGTGCGCCCGCCGCGAGCGATTTGGCGTGTTCGGGCTATTCATCAATAATAATGAACGAGCTGTCACGCGCTGCGAATAAAACAGAGCACCACGCTTACAGTGACGCGCGCGTTAAAAGCCTAAGCTGCTGTTTGCGCCACAGATTGAGTAGTTTGCGCCGAGAGCTAGAGCAAATCAAAACATCCTGCCACTCCAATCTCGTTTAGCCTGAATTTGAAAATTCAAAAGCGGTAAATAATGCGACTCTGAGTACATAAATTTCATTCACTAAGTGGTCAATATTTGTTTAAAAATTTGAATTGAATTGAATTTTTTTAATGCGAATTTTCACAGTAATTTTATCAACATGTGTTCACTTGATATGCTTGTCATGACTACCATTATATTTTTTCTTTAAATCGAATGTTTCATTATGAACCAAACGATGTTTGCAAATGTAAATTTTGTGGTGAGTGTGCTGTGAAACAAATCGCATACAATATAGACGTGCAAGAAAATTACTATTATAAGAGGAAGCTTCGAAACTGTGCAAAACTTGAAACTGTAATAATTTTTAAGTGTTGTACATCTAGCGCCCTTACTAAAATTTTACATTCTATTGATGGGAAGTTTGAACAGTGATTTTTAAAATATAAAAATTTTTAGTTGAATAATGAACGTGTCATCTTCAAACTCCCTATGTGATATTTCTTTGGTTTTCTTGGATGTGCCAAAATTTATTTTCCGAAAAAAAAACGAGTGGCACAAACATATAAAATTTCTTAATATTTCACAAATATTATAATACTTCTTCCTAACAAAAGATTAAAAATCAAAATGAAAAGGAGAGTTTATAGACAGCATTGATGTAATTTAATTAGCAGAAGATGAAAAAATGTTATGGCTGACAGACTACCAGGCAGTTTTGAATCTCAAAGGGAATTTTCTGCTTCATTAGTTGGATGGAGAAGCAAAAGACTTCTTCCCTGGGAATTTTGTGTATTGAGCATACACATGGCTGCAGAATATTAAGAGCAAAGAGCATTGCGAGAAGTTTGTCTGCTTTCCGCTCCAATATTTGCGAGAAAAGAGAAGGAGGAAGACAAAAGGATGAGATGAAGTACCACTTCTTCTCATGACGCTACGAGAAAACTTTTGCTCTACATCGTCTGCTGATTATTATGAGAGACATAAAACAAATCCAATAGCGATCATTTTTCTCCTTTTCTTATTTGAACTGCGCTCATTATTTTCCCGGTGAGCCAACCTGGTACGGGAGGCAGTCGCGGAGTTTTTCCTCCTCATTCTTTTATCTGCGAGGAAAATAAGATCTTCTAAACAGTTCCGATTTCAAAGCTAAACAACTCTGCGGATTTCTATTTCCTTAGTTGTTACCGCATAAAATAAAAGTAAACAGGAATTGTAATATAATCCTTTGCATTTGAGCTATAAAATAGTAAGCACTTTATAGATAATAATATAACCCTTAACCACACCAATCGATATAATAAGGAATCAAGGCAGATGTAAATATTTCAATATGGTAAATTCCATGTTGTTTGTACACTGTTGGTGTCTAATTAGCGTATTATATTCTAAATATTTCAATGGAAGCACTATTTTAAGACAAGCAAAATGCATTCCAGGAGTAGCAGAGTGAAATCAGGAACATTCATTTCGTTATGAAAAATGAGTTGAGAAAAGTTTTACTCCATCGTTGAGGCGTCATGAAGCTGTGACGAAACGCGCACTCAAAAGTCATCATTTTATGCAAATATCCTCGAAAGTAAAACGCTACGACTGTCTTTGAAAATTTACAATTAATCAATATGGAAATTTGAAATGATGGTGCCTTGAACTTAGAATTTCAAAAATAATTTATCAAATTATTTTATTCACGTTTGGAAAGGGGAGAGGGGTCAAATCAAGAAAAAGTTCGGTAAATTCTTCTCTCTGTATATGAATCGATGATAGACGCACATGCAGAAAGAAGCTCACAATTCATAGGTCGTGCTGTGTAATAAATATATTCATAAAGTGCAAAGCAGCAGAGCTGCTGCTGGCGGTGCGCTATTTTTACGTCTTTCTCGTTTTTATTCCTTTTAATATGCGCATGCATAACACACACAAAGGTGTGCCAGGCACATAAAACCGAGTATTTATGCACCTAGCCGAGAAATGCGGTAAAACTTCTATACCGCTTCGCCGTGCAGATTTGCAAATTTACTTTTCATCGTCTCTCGGCAAATGACGCCAACAGTCTCGACGCAGAGAATAAATAAAATTGCCTCTTTGACGACCGCTTTCGTGGGAGATGCGAAGTGTCTTAATTAGGCTCAGAGAGAGAGAGAGAGAGAGAGAGAGAGAGAGAGAGATTCTTTAATGGGGAAATACGCATTGGACAATAACATAGCCACACAGAGAGCCGAGTTTAAAAAAATAATAGACCCTGTTAATATGAAAATTACCTTGCGGCAAAATGGTGAACCTCTGGTCAGCCATGTCTATGGGGACGAAGTCTTTGATCCAATATACCCTGGGCTCTGGGTCTCCTCCGACCTCACACTGCAGCACAGCCGTGTGACCCACCTCGACCACCTTTGTTGTAGGTGCCTGGACAATCCTAGGAAAGCCATCTGGAGCTTTTTCAACTGAAACAGAAAGAAGAAAATATTACAATAATCTTAAATAACGCCAAGTTTCGTTTGGAACTCTAATTTATCATTTTTGGTAAATTCATTTGCGAGAGCGGGAGATTTATAAAATTTGCGATGTCTGTAGTAAACACACACACAGCACATATTGGATTTTGGAGGTGGAAATAAATCTAATCGCAAATCCCGCTGGCCGTGCTACAAAACAGAGGAGAATGATTCATTGCAGCTGTTGCCACGCACAAGGATAATATTTTGCTGCTTTGGAGAAAGGGTCTGCTGCAGTCGGGAAGGTTGTTCCTTATACTCTTAGAGCGCACATGACTTCTTCCGCCGCCAGGGAAATCAGTAGAGACTGAAGAAGCCGTCATCTCAAATAATAATCACGGCGCAATTGACCATTTCTGTAAACAACATTTTATCTGTTGCAATAGAGGCGCTTCTGACCCCTGCGTGAAGTGTTTTGAAACGATGAAGCCATTGTCTAACAAGGAAACTCTAAGAATTCAACGTTAAGTAAAGTCGATCGTGTTGAATTTGTGTAGCCTACTGCGAGATGAAATGTACGTTTTGTGAGTATCTACGATCTACACATTTTGTAAAATACTTTAGGTATTACTGTATTTGTTTAACATTAAAGTGTTAGTTATATATGTTTGAAACGATTGAGAGGTCAATCAATATTGACATATTAATATTTTGCTATAATGGGCTGGCTCAGTGCGTGATATTACTTTTTAATGGATCGTTTTAGCATTTTTCGCTTTTACTGTTTGCCCTTTCCTGCTTTGAAATCTATTTATTAAATATTTTATTGTATTTGATTAGAACAAGAATAAAAAGGGGTTTGATCTTGGCTCTGCAAAATTTTAACACATGATTGTAGAGCTGAAACTGCATATTTTTCAGAGACTGAAGAAATTTTGCTCTCTGTTTTCTTGCATAGTTTTAAGCCCATATAGTGATCTCATTTTACATCGTTTAAAAGTGTACCTATTCAGTGAAGTCATCAACACTTTTATTAAAACGTATCTTCCTCAGAATGCTTCGGTCAAAATTATCAGTTCAAAACGAAAAAAACTGGAATCACTAATGAAAAATCGAATTTTCACCGATCTGTTATAAAGTAGAAATTCGGTGGCTATTGAAACTTTGCTGGAGGGCTATTCCAAGCTGTAAAAATGCTGCTGACCTCAAAGCGGTCATTCACTCAGTCTCTTAAGTGACATAGTGTAGCGCGCATTATTAATCACCCTTTTAGTCGCACGACCGTCGCCAGTCGGGAGGCAACGGCGAAACCGTCGAGGCCCATCAATTGGCGCACCATATTCGGTCATGCAACCGGGCGGTGAGTGTGTGTCCGCAAGGAGGGAGTGCATTATTACGACGCGGATTTACTCACGCGCTGCATCTGAGGGTATCGTCCCCTGGGAACGCCAGGGTGCGAAGAACGTGCCGCAAAGTGTGCGTTCCTACTCCCACTGGTAGCGACGCCCATCTGTACTAATTGCTCTTAATTATTCACCCTGGCTGATGGCTGCTGCACTTTTATCCCCTCAGCAAGGGACAGATGCAAGCCATTGTTTCGCTTCCTCTCCGGGGATGCGGCCATAAATATCAAGTTCCTCTTTGTGTTGCAAGAGTCAAATTCATGGTCTAAACTTGCATAAGCGCAGAGAATATTACATTAGCTAACGAAATTTATAGAACATAAATTATTATGGCACTTGTTTCAGTCAACATATTGATCGAAGGGTTAAGGCCTCTATTTTCGCAACATTAAAAATAAAAAATCTGTGTAAGTCCTCTATTGATACGGCTACAAAGTTATTTAATTTAGCAATCTCGCCTGTTGCTTCCTACGGTATTGAAGCTATTTGGTCACATTTAACTTTAAATGATTTCCACAAATTAGAAAGTGCTAAATCTAGATTTTTTAAAAAGGCGCTAGGAGTTGATAACGAATGCGTTCTAGATTGGTTTATGAACTTGTACAGACCGACCTATTTGTGAATGAGCTAAAATCAAAATTCTCTCTCACTTGTTCTGAAGCTTTTGTCAAGTTTGTAAGTAATATGAATATCAAAAAGCAAAATATTGATCCAAAATTCTATTATACTCCTGCAATGTTAAATACTGATTGGAAGAAAACGAATTGTAAGGATCGTTCCATGCTAACCAGATATTCTTTTCATGGATATCATTTTCTTATTTGCGCAAATTCTTGTTTTCACCTGGATGTTACCGATAAATGTAAATGTAGTTATTGCAATGCTGATCTGTATAGTATGTACCATATTCTTGACTGTCCTCTGAAACCTTTGACTTTAACCAAAGTTGCCTCATATAAATGCTGGAAATAGTTGTACGCCGTTGGCGTTGAATAAATATTCTATTCTAAATTATTATTTGGGCAATAACAGCTTTAAAAGAGATTCTAGAATTCCAAACACTCACCCAAATAGTTTAAAAGTGGTATTTATTCAAATTTTGAAATAATTCTTGTAAATCAAATTTTATGAAATTGAATCCTTATTGGTTGATCTTATAAGCAGAAAAATTAAAGCGGGAATAAAAACAATTGCTGTAGCAAGGACATTCAATTTTTTTTAAAAAAGTGGAGCTTCCCAATGGATAAGAGATTTAAGAATCTGTATACTGGAATATGATATGGAAAATTTTATTTTCGTTGACCTAACTTGAGACGCAAAATATTCAGTTCGTGCTTATTAGTGAAGACTTTCGTGAGAGTTCTCAGAGTTAAAAATCAGTTTGAATCATTGCCAGCGCAACTTGGCTGCGCCGGCGTGGGAAGAAAATTGCTTCCTTCCTCCTTTTCTGCAGTGTCATGGTGGCTGGCGAGCAAATTGATTGTAAAGCAGCAAGTTTCGAAAGGGGCCAAAAATCAGCCACTCGACAACAAGCCTGGCCATTATTTGGCCGTGCCGATGATTGTGTTTTGATACGCGACCGTTCAGGACTGGAGTTACCGCACCTCTTGATAAATAATTCATTGCGACGAGGCACGCGTCCAAACAGCGCAGCTGGCAGTCGACTGCTCTCTTTTCTTCAACTGTTGATGCCGAACGACACACATAAATATCAGAGTGGGCCGGGGACAGGGCTGGTCGCTCGTGTGCGGTCGGTCAGCTTGCTAAAGCCGCCCGCCACCCACCAACTGAATATGTATTGGATTACGAAAACATAAACAAGCGAGGAGGATTCGCATGGATGTCGGCCGGCGGCCGCGGATTCGTCTGGTTGCGGTTGCTGCACACTATACACGAACACACACACACACACACACACACACACGCTTATTTATGCGGCCTCTCCGCGGCACCCGTTCTCCCGTTTAATTTGCCTAAAAGAGGAGTCGTGTCTGCGCTTGGATTAAACACACGCCCTACATCAAATGCCGCGCATAATCCCGTTGCCCTGGTGATCGAATAAGCAACGATACTCTCGTCCAGTCATTCAAAGGGCATTTTTTCACACTGAGCCCCCAAGTGACTCCCTAAAAAACTAAAAATAAGAACTTTTTGGCGTTTTGAAAGGACATGTTAACTAACACCTGATCTTCATTATTGCTCACAAAAATATTTTACAATAACGTACATGCAATGAATGTAGATCTGTTTAATATCATCCCAAAATGATTCTGGGCATTTAAACAAATTCAATAATCTTATCTTGATGATTAATATAGTATGGTAAAAACGGCATTAGATTGAAATAAACTGACGGTTCATCTCAAGAGTTTTGAAACATGTGAGATTAATTAGTTGAAAATTTCCTCTCCGAAATAAAAACCATGGCAATATTTTACCTTTCCCTGCTGAATCGCGAATAATTACGTTAGCAGCGCCCCAAGGCTACATTCAAATCCTTTCCGCAAAGTGAAAAAGTCGGAGCACCGAAATGAAAATAAACGGCTGTGTGCTTTCAATTTTAAATAGATTTATGGCCGCCGCACCGTTCCTCCCTCCTTGATGCTGATGCTGCTGCCTCAACCATATCTCCGCGAGTTTTTCTTTGTTTTAGAGAAAAATAAAGAAAAGGCGGCGAAAAACTGCGCGGTGTGCCGAGGGTAAAAAAGCTCGCAGAGGGAGTGAGTGAATGATGCGCTCTGCTCATATTTCAATTTAAGAAGAGTGAAGCGCAGATCGGCAAGTACATGAGTGTTTGCGTCGCCTGGAAATCTGCTTTTATGCTCTGTGCAGGTTATGCAGTATGTAGGCGGCGAGGGAGCACGAGAGAGAGAGAGAGAGAGAGAGAGAGAGAGAGAGAGAGAGAGAGAGGCGTCAAGGGCCGTTTAGCTGTAGCAAAATGACAAAATGCGAGCCTTTTAAGACGCGTAGGCAACCAGCGTGTCTTCATTAGCTGATATATCGCATACAATGTATAAAATTTACAGAAGAGAGTGGGAGGAAAAGTCGCTTAATGGCAGCTTCCGCGTATATAACCAAGCATTTACTTATGATCAAAAATTAACATTAAAAGCTTTTATATTAAATAGCTGAACCCCGCCTCTCCTTCCGCAATCTCAAACTCACTTAATTATGCGCGGCAAATTAGGTTTGAAAACCGCGACCTCTTAGCTGACGGAATGCCGAAATTCCTCCTAAGTTTGTTTTTAATCACGAGAGAGAATGCCGGCAGAGAGCAAGTACTGAAATTTCTTGGAATTTTACTTTCGAATAGAAACTTAATAGGGCTTAATGGAAATGCTATTCCTCTCCATCTAAAAAAGAATGCAATATAATGAGTCACATCACAAATTAAGGAGCCTACAAAGGATTGCGACGCTTAAACTAAATTACTGAATCTGAATATCAAGTGTATGGTAAAATACATGTACGCACATGTTCAATAAGTTAGTTACTATTAGTAGGACGTCTTGATTATTTTTTCATCTTAGATTTCAAGATGCTGTTCTCAGAAAATAGCTCAGGTTTAATGAGCAATGCCGTTTTAATGAAAAGTATAGCGAGGCGTTGTATTGTTATTTTAAAGTCATCCTTGAGTCATGCTTGTTGGAAAGCAAAATTATTTCCGAAATGAAAAATAATAAAGCCTACTACTGTTGCTTCTAAAAATGAATTTTTCTTAATTTGAAATCGTGGCTGCTTGACATTTTCGCATCTTGCCACTGCCTACGAAATATAATAATGACAGAAAACTAATTTCAGGCATCCAGTAAAAGAAGATTGGTATCAGCCGCGCGCTAAATTTAATGCTATCTCTCGGCGACTCTTGTCTTTTCCCCCTTGAATTCGGTGCGTGCTGCATTGTAATGAGCAGGGAATTTCTGCTGCGCGGTGAAATGAAGGGCTAGCACTCGTCGTTTAATCCAAATGTTTGTCTAGCGGCGCAGAGACAGAAAAGACAAAACGCAAGCACGCAGAATAATGACCGTGCGCGAGCAGATTGAGACGTCTCATCGCAATCTGCATGTTTGCCAATTGTAATTGCATCGCTCTTTCTCTCGCTCTGCTTGCGGGTGGAAAGGAATCTCTTATATACACTGTGCGCCGCAGTTTTATGAAATTATTCGCAGCGCACGAGATGGGTTTAATGTTGTAATGTAGTTTGCCGCTATGGTATAATCACTTTAAGTCGTAGAAGAGAGCAAGCAGTTGGAAATTTCACGCACGTTTACGGAGCACAGATGGAAATCAAGGAAACGGTCAGAGCCCAAGTGAATGTTCCACTTTTAATTTCAGAATTAAGAAATCCAGTTGTAATTAGACGTAATGTAACGAAAGTTTATTTATGAGTCACAGATAATAATGGGATATATATTTTCTCATTTCTTAATTTTTTATTGATAGGGGAAAATATATTAAAAGTATTTTTTTAATTTACCCATATGTGATAGATAATACTTGGAAAAACGATGAATACACGGGTTTACACAAATACTTAAGTCAGTACTATTGATTTCTCGTGGGGTTCTTGCTTATAGTTTTCTGTACAAATGGAATACAATTTTCTAACACTCCAATCGTGTTAGAAAGTATTTAATTGATTCCAAACGAGTTACACCGGATTGGGAAAATGTCAACTGACCATTCAGCACTGAAGTTTCAGAACTGCCAAAATCAGACAAGTGAAGTTTTATATGTTAAGAAAGTTTAAAGTTGTGTGTTAAAAGTTAGTGTTATTCAATGCATTGCCGATTGTGCCTGAAACATAAGTAATTATTTGAATTATTATATTAAGGTTATCCTAGAAATTTCGAACTGAATTTAACTTTCTGAGTTTTCTTGAATTAAATATGATTTATCTTTTGTGAGGTAAAGAATTATAAACTTTTAACTTGCCTATATACTTTGCATATGCTGGAGAGGGAGAGAAATATTTTTCATTATTATTATGCTTATGGATTTTTGCATGTTCCAGACGAATTAATGGAGAAAATTGAGAGGAAACTGAAACCAAGTGAATGGTTGGCAGTTATTTAAATTCTTTCCTGCTCATTTTATCTCTCCCAATAAAAGAATAATAAAATTCTACTCTTTCCTTCACATCAAAAACAGTGAATCAATTTCCCGGCTTGCTTGATGTGCGTGTGCGCGTCTCCCGTGGAGCATTAAACGAGCACAGCTAATGCCGAGTGTAACGCGCTTAATTCAAATGGTAATTACCTCATAACTCGGTGCATTATAGTGTCTCTGTTCAGTTTCAGAGCCGAGGAATTACGATCGGACGTCTGTTTCGTGCGCAGAGTTAGTGTACACGTGTGCAGCTGAGTGAACTGTTGTATATGTTTTGCTGCACAACAAGCAACTACAACACGTCGTTCCACCTCTGCTCTTAAATTAGCCAAATGTCTTTAGTGCACCGCCCTAATTTAGAAAACACTCTCTTTAATGACATTGTTCGCCTGCCATCAGCCACGAGAAAAAACACGAATTACACGGAGAGAATTATGATTTATTTTTAAATTTAATTTCCTGAATAGCCCTTCAAAAGCCAAATTTTAATTTGAAAATTTTCGTTTAGATAATCAAATAATCAGATTCAGCCGTAGAGCTCTATTTTTGTATGAAAGAGGAATTGTACTAAAAATCTGTGAGTCACCGATGCATAAACCATTCATCAAGGGTTGGATTTCAAGATTGGACTTGTGCCAAAATTTAACCAGGTAAAGTGTCTGCATAGTATATTACGTACTATGTGATGTTAAAATAGTGAGCTCTATCTGTTATTGAAAATCTTATTTCTTTGATAATATAAAGAATTTCACACAATTAAGTTTTACACCACTAAATCGATACATTTTGTTGAGAAAAATTGAAATCAGCCAGGAAATTATGGTCTGCAGTAGGAATTTTTGGAGAAAGTCAGCAAAATTAGAATTATTCTGTGGCATGGTCAGACTGTTTCACTTTGTAAAGTTGAAATATTATTAAGTTTCAAACAATCAGCTCGATTGACTGCTAGGTGAAGCTATTTTTGATCATGCTCAGCTGACCGTTTTCAAAGACATGTGATTAAAAATTTCCTGTGGGAACACTCTTCAATGACACGGTTCGCGTCTCGCGTGCAACCATTACGGGGCGCAATTTTGAATTTGCTGGCACGGCTTCTAATTGTGAAATGACGAAAAAGAAGCTGCCCCGTTACGAGAACGTGCGATATGATTTTCAATATCAGCCATTCATGTATTTGTACACATTCAAAATATATATTAAACAAAACTACGTTACCGCTACTCATATAGAAGTTATTTTTCGTATGAACAAGTCTCTCTATAGATTAAAAGGTTTAGTGAACACATTATTTTGTAATTTAAATACATGAAACAAATTTTTCTCATGCTTTGCACAACAGGCCCTGTATATTTTCGCCAGGTTTTATTTTAATCAACGTGGGGGAATTTGCATTGGTCATAAATGAGCTATGAATATGATTGCTGTTGTTAAATTCAAGAGGATTAGCGGAAACAATAATAGCGCGGTGCTAGGGTGTGCGATGCAAATCTCTGGCTTGCCGACGCGCGCGCGTTTGTTCAGCAAACATATCAGAGGATGGGGTGGTAGGCGCGCGCACACGTATGAATTAAACATCTCGAATGGGCGGGTGTTGTGCAGTCGAGGCATTCAATTTTTCCAGTTCGTCTCTCCCGCTCATCAGGCAGCCGCGGCGAAAGGGTCGCTTGTTTGCTCAAATTTCAGCGCCTTAGTCAAACTTTGAATTCCATTAATGCCGTTATCATTTGCAAGTGAAATGGGGCGCGCCCGCGCCGACGCCAGAAGATTAAACAACCAAATGAAGAAGTTAATAATTCATAATATGCAAAGTTCACCACCATGATGAACGAGACGTGGAATCTGCAGCACTCGAATCAAAATTTGTGCCTGCATGTCTGCCCATGTGTATTAGGCTGACTTGTGTGGTTGCCGCACTCTCACTTCTTAAACTACCACGAGGGCAAGCTCTTAAGATAAATACATAAAATAAAAATCAATGGAATTTCGTTTGGGAATAAATGATAGGTAAATCAAATAGGGAGAGGAGGAAGAGTTCGAAGAATTAAAACTTAAAGGGCAGGAGAGCACAGCCTGGCGAGGACAAGAGGGTGGCAACCCTTTTGCGTGTCACGCAGTTTAGACGCCTCCGCGAGCGGTGTTGTCATTATTATTATTGCGGCTGTTGCCTCGCTGCGGCGTCTGTGTTGTGTGCAGTTTAATTAGAAGACAACTTGATTAAAAGCCTTGTCATTGAGCATCTTCCCTGGTTAATCACTGACACACACATGCGTGCTCTCTGTTTCATTCGCATACATTTAGAAGCTGCTGCGTGCAAGTGGGAGGAGTGTCTTTTGAGTACACAAGCTGCTTTGCAGGATTTGTGACATTCTCAGGAATGCAATTTATATTAATTAAGAAACACAATGCCATTCTTGGAGGAATTGTGAGTATACAAGATACTAACTTAAAAAGCCATTTGCCAGTTTTAACACCAATATTGAATGCTAAAAAATTGCAAAAATATCCATTATACGCAATTGAAATTCTATGAAATTAATAAAACTTTTTATATCCCTTCTACGCACAAATGTGGTGGTGTTAAAGCTTTAAAGTAGGACATAAAAATAAAACATTAGAGCTTTACAAAAAACAACTTTTGAAATAGAATATCAGATTAATTTCAAAATGGACATTTGGTTCCCACCCGCATGATGGAAAATAAATTATAAAGCACAACCATCTTTTTTGGAAATAAATGCAGTGGAGAGATACAACTATGATCCCCTCAGACCCTTGCTCTTAGTGCGAAAACTGTATTGCAATAACATCTTTGAAAAGCAAGAAAAAATAAGATATAATAATGTGTCAAACTCCAACCTCGACAGTAAATGTAAGTTAAAAAATAATTATTTTTAAAATTCAATCCTGAGAGGAAAAAATTAATCCATTTTGGGCTAGCAGTCAACGAGATTGAATGCCACATTTGCCAGATTTCCCTTCTTGGTATATTGCATTAAGCCGCGGGTTTAGGCGGTTCCGCGTACAGAGCAGTGATGCTATAAATCCGACCAGCAACTAACGTTGGGTTTTGAGTGTAACGAAAAGCGTGCTTGTTGGCTGGAGGTGGCCAGGGGGGTGGAACAATGAGTGCCGGTCGGCGAGCAGAGTGAATTTCGCAATTAATGGCGCCATTAGCCGGCACGGCGCATTAATACACACTTGACACATGAGCGAGTGCAAAATTTTGCTGCAGCATGAAGTTTGGCTTTGGGGCGAATTTTTAATTATTCAACACGCAATTTAGCACCAGCAGGCAGAATTTATTAATTGCACTGGTCTCTGCACAATAATTCAAATTTACCACTTGCATAAATTTGCATTTATTGTGGTAGCGGACGCAGCCAGCGAAAACATCAGCCTTTCCGAATTATCATAATTTGTTTGGCGTGCTTTTCAAGGCAAAAATTATATCTAGGGCTTCTTTTTTACGAGGCGGATTAGCCACCAGAGGCGGTGAAACTGCTTCCTGTGTTTGTGCAAGGGATTAGTCAAAGAAAAAAAGCGAAGTGCATGCTCAACAGATAATTAATGTGCATATGCATCTCAGCAGGAGCACAACACACTTGTGCACTCTCCCGCTTACCCAGCACTATTTGGTATTGATCGAGCTGAGCAACAACAGGATAATCTTGGCCCGCGCGCGGGTAGTGTGCTCGCGATTTGTAACATCTCATCATTCCCAGGTCTCATTATTTGCACCTTGTAAATAGGAAGCTAAAAATATTAAAACCACCTCAAACTTTTAATAGTTATAAAAGCTGACAAGTAAAGTATTTTTTCAAGTAAACCACTTCCCTCGATATATCCTCGCCTTTAAATAAAATTTTACTTTCAGTTTTTTTTCTTTTTAAATAGAAAATTTGTTTTGGTTCACAGAAGGCTTTATATTGATTAAACGTCTGAAACCTTAATGCAATGTTCAGAATCAACAGTTTATTGCTCCCTCCAGTACTTTTATTCGAGTACATAATAAATAAATCTTATAGTAGGAAATAAAAATCTGAATTTATTTCTAATATCTCTACTTTTGAATTAATTCACTTGTTTTAAGTGGTGCTGCTGTGTTCTAGATTTAAAACAATAGCAGCGAGAGCGAGATCTTGTTTTTTTATTCTGTTATTCTGTATGAAAAATGCAATCCTTGCGTTCTCATTGGAAACACACGTGATGTGTTTGTTGTCTGCGCTTTTCCACTGAGCTGAGCACACAACTCGTTGTTTTATAATCTCGCCCGCCGCCGAGCTCTACTTGCATGCATTCGTCTGCAAAATAATAACAATAGCTTCAGTGCAGTGATACTGAAAAATAACAACGACGAATGCACAGCCAGCCAGTACCATAACTTTTTCTATTGTAGATCTGATTTAAGGCTATACTATTATTAAGGATTGTGTGTTTCATTCAAGGAATTCATGCTTTATTCACAAACTATTGAAATTTGGAGCATGCGTATTTCAAAATGGATTTTTCACTTCAGGTTTATTTCAATTATATTGATTACTGACAGCAAAGTATAAAGATTTTTCAAATTGTATCCATACAATAAACCCGTATTTTGTGAATACTAAATGAAAATATACAGTTTCTTAATATAAATTGAAGCTTCCTTATTTTCTTTTCTTTAAAAGTTGTAATTTATGTGAAACAAATTTTGTAATGGATTTGTAAATAAATTATCACAAAATTTTGAACAGTTGTTGGCAGAATTTCTTTATCAACAAATTTTCCTCAACGTGCTCAACGTATATTTTAGAAAATCCATCTTCAGGTATCACACTTATAGACTTTGTTATGAACAAAATTATGAAGATCCCATAATAAGTGCTATTTTATAGCGAGCAATTAAATTTGAAATCTTTCCTCTTCAATGACGTTGTACGTAAGAAGATTTATACCGGCTCTCGACCCTGATGCTCAACTCTCTCTACTCTAACTTCTTCTCACTTGAATTTATTTGTATAATTTATTATGAGAAAATTGGAAGCTCGTTCACCTTTTTAATGCTTAATTAGAAGCTAGGACCGCACCCACGCCGACAGTCAAGCAGACTAAAGTTTAGCGACACAAAAACCCGCTCTCCAACTTCCCCCTCCAATGGGTCTTCATAAATTATGAAATGCTTTAAGATGCTCTTTCTCCCAACGAAGTTGAGCACAAATCGCCCGCAGAATTACACTTGCGTTAAGTATATATCACGTTGGCAAATCTTCAATCAAAGTTACAAGCTTGAGATTGTAAGCCTTAAATAGAATGGACTCTCAATGACGACACTGCATTAAAAAATAATTTATTGATGTAATTTGCACACTAATGTACTAAAATTATGCTGCCTTGTGTAGCAGAATAAGCACCAGCCGTTAATTCTCCGGAATTGGCTGGACTTCTGTAGCTTTCAAAATAAATATATTTCTTTTTAAAAAAAAAATAAGTTGATTTCTATAATTTTAGCTCATCGGTTTATACCCTTGCCATAATCAATACCTAGTTATTTTTGAACTGAAAATATAATTTCTTTTATGATAATATCATTTGCTCATTCATTTTGTCATTCGCTACCATCAACCAATCTAAAAATCCTAACAAATTCCTTCAAAACTCGTGTGCGTTGTGAGTGACTATAAACTCAATGAGCGTCACCCCTCGCTAATCCTCTGAGTGAAATCTGGTAATTCACTCGTCCCTGCTGCAGTAATCACGTAATGCTCTAATTGAATGCTCAATTTTGTCGGGCCGTGTTTCGCGTTGCAGGTTGGCTTCGTTTGGCAGCGGACAAAGCTGCTTGAATGGTGCAGGTGTCGCGGCGTAATTGCAGCCCGCGCTTTGCCGAGTGTGCAGCTAAATCAAACACTAGATTGCCGCTCACTCTGCGTGTGTTTAATTCCATTTCACAGCGTTAGCTGGCTGGCACACTCTGTGCTGTCGTGCCCGCCGCCGACGTATTGTAAATAATTGGAGCGGCTTTAATGATACACCACGCCTGAATGGCGCTTGCTGTTTGCTCTGCGCGCCGTCGAGCTGCAGCTCGAAATGGGTCTGCCTGCTTTGCAAGTTGCACGGGTGGAAGTGAAAAACGATGCCTGCTTCACTTAGAATGCCTCCTTTATGCTGATACACTCGTGGAGTAAAATTTAGAACTCTCTGCTTTTCTTGATTTGAGCATTGAAATTAATTGCAAGTATTTTTTCTGGATCTAAATATAGATTCAACAGCGTAAAACCTTAAACTAATTCGATTTTTTAATTCATACTAAATTGAACATCAAATGAATGTCAAGATGATATTTTTTTTAATTTCTTTAAAATATAATGTAATTTGAACGAATACCACTTTACTCTTTGCGGAAATTAATTCAAGATGGTCAGCTAATTGTGAAATATTGAGACGTATAGTGGCTGTTTTCGGCCCCACAAGCATCATCAGCAGTACTTAACCTCCAAAACAGAATTCATAACCACAGTATTAGCTGCAGAGAATTATAGTGCTTTAAATTTGATGAGGAATTATTTGTGTGTTAAAAGATGTTTACAATAGTCAAAACTGTAAGGAGTGCAATCATCTGAATTTCGGACTAAACAAACGCCTTTCCCCATGCCTCTCAGTTGATAAAAGGTTCGTACCGAAAAATCAGTTTTTTCGTTTGAAAAAAAATAAAAATAATATATGAAAAATATGAATCAGTCTGTCACTGCCCTAGCACTAAGAAAAACCGAGGAATTGCCTCATTATCTTCTCTTTCAGACTGTTCATTCATCGGTCATACCATATATGCATTCAAGCGGGCGGGCATTCTTCGAACCACATATACCTGCAATTTATGTCATCAAAAGTTCAGTGATTCGATTGTGTGCAGCCACATATACATTAATAGCACGACTCTGATCCTCGCGCGGCTTCAAAGATAATCAGAGCCGATGAAACGGAGCAACGCGAGGCCGGATATGCGAGAAAATCGAGTTATCTGTTGCAACACGAGGCGGAAAATTGATACGCTGTTTTTTGCCGTTATGATTGCGGGTGACACTACACAGACCGAATTTTTTGCCCGACCTCGGTTGATCAACAACTGCAAAAAGAGCGGCCGCCTTTGAGCTTTTCCCTTCTTTTTCTGTACTGCACCGAGCCGGCCAACCGGCGAGGAAAATGGTCTCATTTGGGAGCGGAGCAATTTAATTGAGGCACGTTGTGAGCAAGCTTTGCCTTCTTGCCTTTCATCCCTTGTGTCTTTGGATGCAGCCGCCGGCACTTTCATATCGCTTATGTACCGCAGCTAAGGCACTTCCTTCCTGTTGAAGACTTTCCACCTCTCCACGGGGAATTCAAGATTTGCTTGAGCTATCCATTTTGTGATTAATAATCTTAACAAAATAAACAATAAAGGAAAATGATTAATCAATATTTCTATTTTATGTATCAATATAATCCAACAGTATTTCTGTGAAATGGAACGAACTTATGAAGATGCATATTAAGGAATTGCCTAAAAACTGTTATTCTGCAGAAGTATCTCTTGTAACAGATGATAAATTTAGTTTTTTTAGAGATATTAATTTTTTAAGCCCCTATATGAAATTTCGATAATTGGTCCAGCATTTTATACCTTTTATGTTATTAATCTTCGGAGAGCATCTTTTTAAGCAACTTTCTTATACTGCTGATACATTTTCTTTTCGTTTTCGTTTATTGTTTGTGATTATTAATTCAAATAAACATGCACATACGTGTTTGATCAATATTTTAGGGAACACCTGTCACACCTTTTTTGTCTGTTTCAGTGTTCTCGATTGCTTATTTGCATAACCATATCTCATACCAGTCATATTATATACCTTTGAATGCTGCCAGCGATAGTGGACAAAAGGGCTTAGCATGGCAAGAGGATTGAGAATTACAAGTGCCTGGTCAATATTCTTATTATGTAAATGCAACGAGATGCTTAAGCCGGTTTTCCTCGAGGGATTGCGGCTAAAGAGGGAGAGCGGAGATGGCCTTTCTCATCACAAAATGCTAGAACGCTAGGCCAGCTCCATTATGAGCCTCTGGAAAACAAAGGGTAAGCAGTTAATCACAAAAGGCAATTACGCTTCCAGCATCAAAATGTTGTCTCGCTGTCACGGACATTAAATCACTCAGTATTTTTTAGATATAAGAGAAGAAAGTGAATTTCTGATGTCAATTATATGCCAGTTGATAAAATAAAATATCCTATCGAATGGCAAAAAGTGTTCGAGAAGAGAAACCTCTATATTTAACAGTTATAATTATTTTGCATTCTTGGCTGATTAATCCAGAATTGGATATATGACATCATATGAAACTTTTAGTTTAAAATTTATCTTTATTATGGTTCAGCAGGGATTTTTTACCCTATACATTGCCATATCCAGAAAAATATAGTATACATTTATCAACATGAATATTGAAAAGAGGGTGGTGAGAAATTGGTTTAATAACTCTTGAAAACTTGTTCTTATAAAATTGCTTGGAATGAACTTAAGTTTTACAGAATATGAATGCCTGTTTATTCCCACTTGGTAAAATACAAGTTGCATAAAATGACTTTGTCGGTGGAAAAAGTGAGAAAGAGAACCAGTTATGGCAAACGTCTCGTTAAAACTGTACTCAGGAGAGCAAAGCTGAAATGGGCTCAATCTAATACAAAATCACATTAAAATTACAAACTTCTAATCGCATTCGCCTTACTCAACGTCGGAAACTGTTGGAATCTCCGCACAAAAATAGGGACGTCATCTTGTCACTACTTCAAATAAACAGTAAAAACCATAACTCTGAGGTGGCTGTTCTGGAATGATCATTATTTTTTATCCTTAGCTATTTTTCCTTAATTAATTTTAGCTGCTGGCAGAGAGACAGGGGATGAACAACAACTTTGTGACTGTCATCCGTTTATCCAGCAGCGCGCACGGCATTATTCCTGGCAATATGTGTTTGTTTGGCGTGCGCGCGAGAGGCGGCATTATTACACTTTGCAGTTGGCGCTCGCAACCCTGCCGACAAGCAAGCAACACAATATTAAGACACCCCGTGGTGAACATTTCATTAAATGTTGTGCTCTCTGTGTGTGCTATGGCTTGGTACTTGTGAGAGGGTCGGTAAAAACGGGGTGTGAATCACAAGCGGGCACAAAAATACGCGCGACACGCCACTAAATTAAAGCCGCGCGCGCGCTCTGATGATGAAATAATGCAATCTCGAGAATATGGTACTGCTTTGAGCAGAAACACCACGAAGCAAGTGTCGTCGCTTTCCCAAATTATATCTCTTCGTTCTACAAGTACAATCTTTTGCGGATTTTACACCTATAGCCTCAGTACAACCTATATAAACAGATGTCTCATAATATGAATTACAGTATGTGTGTTTTAAACAAGAATCCGAGTAATATCATTGACATTTAGGGAAGTGAAACCTACAGTATTTGTTTCATTGCTATTTAACTTTTTGGCACGGTCGTTTTTTATGTGGTATATATTAATAAACAAGGTACTTGTTTCAACATGAGTTTAAAAACTTTAGCAATTGCGCAGATGTGTATATTTCCTCGGAGATGTACATCAAAAAAAGAATGCGATAAAACCCTCAGAAATAAAAACAGTTTAGAGTTAGTTATTCCACAAAAAAGTTGAAAATTTATGAATTTTGTTTTTCAGCACAAGTTTTGCCAGTTTTTCAGCATGTGCCGGTGGGTTTTATTGCGGAATAGACTTTCGGCACACATTTCACGCGTGCTGCAAGAACGAAAAGTCGAGTTCAGCCAACATTATGTACAGTATACACGTATTGCGGCATCAGCAAGTTGGTAAAGCCTTCTTTAGCCATCGCACACACATACACACGGCTTATCAACATGGGAATACGCCACCGCGCATTTCGAGGGCTTTTCAACTCGTCTGAAGCCTTCCCTCCGTTGTTAAAATTCGGTGTTTGTTAAATTCAAAATTATTCAAATTATTGTAACACAAAATAATTCCCTCGCTCTCTCCTAACAAGAGCGGCTAATTTTCAAGAAAATTGCGAGTTTCTCGTGGGCCTGCGCGTGAGCAAAATTATTTAAACTGTTTGGTCAGGGCACAGCAGGGATATTTTTTTACACATCACGTGGTCAGTGCTTGGAAAATCAGACATCGGAGCAAAGGAATGGTAAAAAAATACTGATTATATCAACTGACTGGTTAACATCTCATTACAAATTAAAATTGATAATTGATTTAACTAGTGTTTTAACGTAGTTGTGTTTTGCTTGCAAGTTTAACCGACAACGAAAATTATGAAGTTGCAAGCGTATTTTTTGTTAACAGAAAATAAATTCACAGCATTTTGAGTGGTTCAGATTAAAAAAATGAACAATTTTCTGACACTTTTCAGGGGCGCAACAACTGCGGTGCTTCATCAGAACTCTCCTGCGTTCGCAACAGTGAAAATGTCATCTCGCCGAAGAGAGTTTATATTTTTTGCTCTCTTTATTTATTTCCCTAATGGAAAAATAACAGCAGCGGTAGAGAGCGGGCGGAGCACAGGTTTCCGCGCCGAATTCTCGCTATATTTGGTTTCCACAACATTATTTTTCCAGTATAATAGCCCACTCGCTCGGCACTTTTTATTCTTTGTCGAGCAAAAACAATGTTGCTCTCTCTGCGTCATAATGTCTCTCTCTCTCTCTCTCTCTCTCTCTCTCTCTCTCTCTTTCCCTCCGTGCTCTCAGCATCTCCGCTTTTGCATGCTCTAAAATCTCTGAGATGTTTTTGCACTTTTGCTTCTTACCGCATTTTGATAATTAAAAACAAGGCGGTGGCATTGTGCTCTGCTTTGCCTCTGTTTTCTGCTGGCAAAACGTAATTCCAGAACATCCTCATTCGTCCTTTGGCCCCAGGGCCAGCTGCTCTCTCTCTCTCTCTCTCTCTCTCTCTCTCTCTCTCTCTCTCTCTCTCTCTCTCTCTCTCTCTCTCTCTCACACACACACACACATACACACACACTCACTCTCTCGGCCGCTTTGAATGTTCAATAGCTGTGACATATTTCGCTCTTGCACACAGAACCCGTCTTTCCTTTCTTTCTTTCTTTGTGCTCAGGCCGTATTGAATATTTTGCTCTTTTTCTCCTGGCACACAAGGGATATAATATTGAAAGCAGCCAGATGTATTGTCTTTGAAAAGGACTTGCGGAATTTGATATAGCGCTCGCCGGCGATAAAATAGCTAGCTGGCTGCTCGCTTATCACTTTACACTTCTAGTATGTGTTTGTTTGTACGTACATATAGCCCTGTGCATATTCCTCTGGCGGTGGCGGTGGCGGTAGTGCTAGGCGCGTCTGCTTTCGTGCTCCTTCACCAAAACAACTTAGGGACAAAGGAAAAGAGCAGCCCGGCGTAGAGACAGAGCGATGGTTAAGTTTCGTCGCAATGTAACAGGCTGTTTGCAATTGAAACTTTCTGAGAGACTATGTTTGGCATGTGAGCTGAACTCTTGGCTGTGCCTTGAGTGCTTACCAGCGATGTTGAAACCTGGCTTGAAACAAATTAAGCTTATCTAAAATAGAGAGTGGTTCGGAATCTATTCTTCTCAATGATAAGGGGGCGTAAGCAAATCTGCCATTTAACTAGACATAATTAATTCACTCCCAAAATCATCAGGTTAAAATTTTGAATAAAATAACTCAGTAAAAATAGGAAAAATACCGAAAGCCGCTTGTAGTTAATGGACAGCATTATATTCATATCCCACCTACTTTATTCTAAATTCCCCTTGTCAGTTAGCTGCATCATAGCAAAGCATTTTATTCTATTTTTTTATTTAAGATAAAACGAATATATCTGGAAATTATAGAATTTGCTACCACTTGAGCGAACAACTGATGAACAAAGTGACTGCATTGTCGTTACTCCAGTCTGTGGTGAAGATTAGAATATTAAGCGATATGCGTATACAGCTTTAACTTTATAAAACAAAGCAAGAAATTTTTATTTCAATGCCTTTTTGTCCCATTTTTTTACGACAGCATTCGATTTACTCGAAACCTAACAGTTCCAGCCAACACTGGAGAGTTTACGGCTGGTGATCATTGAGCTCTTGCTTACTTAAAGAAGGAAATGATGGTAAAAATGAATTTCAAATTATAATCTGACTGCTGCACAGTGTGCGTGTACATATCAGTCTATGCTCCATAGCCACAATTTTAAATTTTTTTTTGCAAATATTCTGGGAATAAACCAATACTTTAAACAGAATTAATCAGTAACACTGCTGGCTCGTGCCAGAACTTTTGTTTGTACCGCTTAAATCTATATACACACACTTTGTACACACTTCTTGTTTGCTTTTGAGCGGGCGTGCGACGTTGAGCAATCCATCAAAATTTCGTTGAACAAAAAGAAAAAAATGTAGTCGAGCCAGCTTGCTTGTATAATTAATTTTCAGTTGAAACTTCTTTTATTAAATAAAGTGAAATAAATCTTTAGGGAGAAGAGAGGCGTGAGGAGAAAGAGAGCAGCATTATCAAGACTTAAAAACAAATTACTCGGCGGGCGGACCGACCTCTAATGCACCTCCCGGGCTTCTCTGCTCCTTCTGAGAAAGCGACTTTATTTTTAATAAATGTATACGAGCCTCTTTCCCTTCCTCTCACAGGAATATGAGCAAGATTAATTATAAATAATAAATAGTCAGAGAAGAGAGAGAAGCGAATTTTTCTTGCCGGTAACAACAAAAGCTATCCCCCGAGAAAAATGAGTTGCAATTATTACTCTCGCGCTATTTTATTGTCCAAAGACGACAACAAGGACACACGCCGGTGCACGCAGAAAGGGTTCTTTCTTCACAATTACCGCCTCGATTCCGAGTGAGGGAGGGAAAGGTCTTTTCCTCTCTCAAACTCATCGCCAAGTGTCGGGTCCAAATTAATTAAGATTTGCTATCGCTTCTCGGCGAGCGGCTCCAGCTCACAGAGGCAGGCGCACGACTGCTGTTCAAATAAAGCCCAGAGTGCGGAGAAATTTTTGCTGCCGCTGGGAACGCAACAGATGCACTTAAGGAAATAGAAGCAGAGGGTCGACTTTTGATTCTAGACGCAATGTAATTGAAACGTCTTAAAACGAAGGCATTGTTTTAACCCGTACTATATCGTCATTGCTGTTGAGTTACTGAAATATCCCCTACAAACTTCATTGCAACATTTAAAACGTTATTAAATTGCTATTCATGCATCCAGAGAAAAAAAATAGTTAGCGGTAACAGTTTTGAAACTAAAATTGTTGCTAACGCGAGTCAGGTTAAATTTACTGAAAAATTGATAAATTCCTCTCTTAGTTCCCGTTCCTGACAAAATGCGCCCAAAAACACACACGCGCCTCATTAGTTTTAATTTTCAGGAAGGAAAGCCTTATTGTGTCCACGCAATTGTTGCCGAATTCCGCTGCCTAATAAGATTACGCACAGCAGGCATGCGTTTTTTTAATTTCCCAGACCAGCAGCTCATCCTCTTTGCATGCACGCTGTCCCGCGTGGTGTATTTTTTGTCCCCTGGCCTGCGACAGAGTGACCAGAGCAGTGAAGCGTGCGAGTTAAGCAGGCAAACGACGAGGCGCGCCTTTCGCTCCCAAGGGCCCAACTAATGAAGTAGACCAGCCTGAAATACGCCGGCACAACTTTGTATTAATATTTACTGCTCCCACAGCTCCGAATCTTTAATCTGTATCGTCTATTTTCATCATAAAAGCCGCCTCCCCAGCGACGCTGGCTTCAAATTTTCGACTGCCACCCGCGCACCCGCGAGAGCTTTGCACTCGAATTAGCGCGCAGCAACGGCGGAAAAAGTAATTTTGTGCTTTAATAGGTGAAAATTCTGCCTTTGTTGCTGAATCATGCAGAGATTTCTCTTCTTTGGCTCTCTGACTGTGAGACTCGATCTAGTCCATCATATAGTACACGTAAAACACAATGGCTCAATTTAAGTTTTCCTGATTTAATACAAACGCTGGAAAATCCAAGAAGTTAATTTTTAGCATAGAATTATCGTAGCAAAACATTGTCCATACTTTGCGTGTAATATAACATCTGTTTATAGCCACAAAGTTATGCATTATGAAAATGAAAAGAAACGCATTTAAATCAGATAATCTAACTGGAAAGATTCACACTCGGCTATATTTCATTTTTCTTTCCATAGCTTAGTGAAGAAAAAACAGGTCATGTATATTCAGTTTAAAGCAGTTCCATTGGTTTCAGCAGCTAAAAGATAAGCCAGTTATTTGATGAAAAAAGTGATTCCCAATTCCAATAAATAAATTTAATTATCATGTTGGATTGTAGAATAACTGCAATTTTGACGTAATAGTTTTCCTGCAAGGCGAACTTAACAAGGGGACATGCATATTGCTAATGTACTGAAAAAATCTTCTTTTTATATGATGAATAGAATAATTACTAATGCTTAATTTTATACGTTGTCCGATATGTCAGCTATTGACATAGGATTGTGCTCCTACACACTACTTTGCGTAGTTATCAACACGTTGCATTTCATCTTGATGGTGTGTCTATCAGATTTAGCGCTTGCATTACATCATTACTTTTGCAAGAGCATCACCTTAATTGTACCCAGTCAGCTATAATGAGGTCACCACTTGAAGATTTCTAAATAATCGATTAAAAGAGTTCGCAAGAACAGGCTTTCGTTCCTGCTTCCTAGAGAGGAATGCTCGTTGTAACGCTCCAACTATTCTTAATGAAGCCCATAAATTTCCCCAGCATGCATTTTTGTGCGCGTGCATCCGCTGAGATTCATTCTTGAGGGTAAACAACACAAAGAGCTCAGACGAGAAAATCTCAGTTTTTTCTTCTTCCCAACAAACAAATGGAGTTGCTGGTGTAGTGGTGAATGCAGAATGCGAGGAAAAAGACGATTCAAATGTACTCTCAACCGCGTCAAGAGCACAGGCAGAAGAAAACCTGCTTTTTAATCAACATTATATGCACTCTGCTATAATTGAATAGCGTGCTGCTCAACCGCAGTTTTTGCTATCGTTCGCTTAATTAATTAAAATGTAATGACTCCACCGCGGATTGTTTTCCAAGATCTGAAATCCAAAAACAAATCTAGATATTCATGAGTTGCTTTACTTCCCACTGATATATTTTTAACAAAACTCCTTTTCCAGAAACTTGATACAAAGAAAATGTTGTAATATGGATATTAATTTTTTTAATAATTGATATAAAATGAGTTTATCTCAAGCTGGCATAGAGGTATGGGTATAAATTCAAAATTTTACATTTTTCGATTGAGTAGAAGATAATCTTTAATTAATTCGATTTTTTCCTTCGAATTTTCACCGTTTCACACAATGTCAAAGTGGAAAATCACATATTTTTTGAATAATGTCATTACAAACCACGATAAAAAGCAATTATTAGTTGGAGCAACACTGAAATTAATGTGCATTGAATATGTCAAAATAAAATATAGAAAAAAAATTACATCGCATATTTCAGTTGCTATGCGATCAGAGAATATTTAATATGAAAAGCTGGTTGTTTCTAGCAGAGCTCTTTACAACTGATAATTAGTCTGAATAATCTGATAAGCCTCTGCAGAGAGTCTCCTGCGCCTGAAATATTTTGTTCATAGCTGAATTCAGCTTTCTCTCTGGAAGGATGTGGTGCTGACATTGTTTAAATTGTCAAAATAGATAATTAAGTTGGCTATCTGCGGGCCGGCTGCTCCGCCACAATTAAACTAATTAACGCAAACAGCGGGTAGGTCCGTTCTCCACTCGCTAGCTGGAGAAGTGAGTTGCGCCCCAACTCCCGCTTATCAAAGGTTCATCACCGTTTTCACCCGGACCGAGTGAAGCCGCATGTCTGCGGCCCGCAAGATAACACATGGACACTTTCGGACCTAACCCGTTCTTAGCGTGGTGACAAGCTAAAATTTGGGTGCAAATTAATGCTGCGCATAAAAAGTTTTCGCACACACTGCTTTGGATATAGGAACAGGGAAGCGTGTATTTCTATATTCTTTGGTGACGATCGAGCTTCTATGATTTTAGGCTAAATTCATTTTATTCTATTTTGCTTGACTTTTTGTGAGAGGATATTAGATTACGAAATTTTAAAAGCGCTCATTAAGAAAAACGTCTTTTGGTAAGATTTTTATGCTTTTTTTAGTTGTGCTTGTGAGTGAGGGATAATATGAGAATGCCGAAAGCTTTGTTTTGATTTTCATTCAAGATTAAAAGTCAAATAATTTTACAAATCCCCATTTACTGACTTGTTTCTAGGTATCATCGAACAGCCCCACGCCAGCTTCTGTGGATGCTCGTAATGAGCGTTTTCATGAATGGGCATCGCAAGCTTTGAAATCGAGCATGAATATTCGGAGCTATTCGGAGCGTCCGGCAACTACACGAGCATGTGAAGAAAGCCGATTTGGTCGTGAGCATCAAATCCAATTGGGTCATCGGGTCTGCAGAAATTTTGGAGCAATTCGTCTGGCTGACTGAAGCGCAAATGGCGCAACGAAAATTAGCTACGCTCGCGGCCGGCCACAATGAATTATGTGCAGCTCGAGTATAGCGAAGACTGCTTTGCTTGTTCTGGCCCACTTGCACGTCGAGTGGTTTACCGTGTTGTGTGTTTGCAGCTCGGCTCCGCGAGAGACCATGTTAATTATGACGCCTTACCTCCATCGTCCGCGCAGTGCACACACCTGCTATGTTTGTACATATACCCTCTCTCGCTATACGCACCCTTGTGTCCTGGGCGTGCTGCGCCGAGCAAGGTGTACATGCGTTATTTGTTCCGCCGCACGGCTCTTGCCTGGGTCATACGGTTGCCAACCGAGACCGGAACACAATTAGAAGAAGGAAAAATAAACTACAACCCACACCGCAACAGAAGTTTGAATTTTGAATTTTAGAAAATCGTGCATATTATGGAGGATCGGCGCAGGGAAGCTTGCAATTCCTCGCATCCATAGGAAAAAAGATTTTTCTCGTTTTATCCTTGTCTGAGGACCGGGAAGAGCGCGCACTGCACTGGCACGAATGCTAAAACCCGGGTCCCAATAACACCGCGAACGGATAACATGAGTATACCAAGCCGTACAGGGACCCAGCCCACTGAAGAGCCACTTGCCTCCGCACCGAGGACTGCATTGAAACGCTGGACATGCGTCAAAGGTCAGTCATTTGTAGTGTCTTGAAAAGATGTAAATTACAATTTTTCGTTTCGAATTGAATTAATTCTGGATTTCAGTTTAAACAAAGGCCTTTTTATTTATGTTTACCTTAATTAAAAAATGGCTTCACTACTGATCAAAATACTAAATTGAGGCATGCGTTTTTTTAATAATTTTAGTTTTTATTAGTTTATCTATTGATCAACAGGACTTCATGTATCATTATTAATTTTGTTAATGCCTTTTTCTTTATGAAAAAAGCAGGAGCATATATTAAATTTAATTTCAAATTGATCATTTTTATTGCGGTTGCAGCAAGGTAACATAAGCCCAAAAATCCACTGATCCACATACATATAAAAGAAAACAACTAAAAAAATTTAATAATATGCTTACAAGTTTTTAAAGCTGGAATTTCTCGGCATAAAACAGCAGGGTTGTTCACCGTGCGGCCCATTTTTCTACCAGTGGACATGTGGAGCTGCTCATAATATAAAGCAATTAAGTCAGTACGAATCAGGTTAAGGTATAAACCAGAACGAGCAAATGAGATTCGTGTAAAAAGCTGCGGTAGAATTTACGGCGCCGTGAGCTTCCGTGAAGTGCCATATATGGTATTTATTTATTCAGCCGCTGCTATTTAAATATGAATTTCCATACAGTCAAGCAAGTTTTCCAAATTAAAGAAACGAGAAAAAATCTCGAGTTTTGACGTCATCAAGCATTTTACCCTCGTGTTTAACGTGTGCGGTTACATTCCGGCTGCGGCTTCGTTAGTCTCGAGCTGTCACCGCACATTCTATACAAGTTAACATCATTAAGAAAATACTTGTGTCTGTCTTTACAAATAATGATAATGGAGACATCCGTTATAGCTTTACAGGAAAACGGTGTGCGGGTTAATGAAGCTGGTCATTAAGCTCGAGAATTTCAGCTAAAAAGATTTTACACCTCTTGGACCATGAAATGTGCGTTTTTATTCAGCGCGATCTTTTGAATTAAGGGTGTGACTCCCACTTTAAATGTGAACTGAATGGAAACTCGTTAAAAACTTGACATTTGGCGAGTTTTAATTCGCTCTCTTTTTCATTTACAATGGCGTTTAATGGGTCGTATATATGTGTATATTTTTCCTTTATTTGAACACTGAGAAAATATTTAATGGTAATTGATACAAATATTTGGATTTTAACCAGAGAACAAAATATTTATTTCTTGATAGATGCCAATGAAGGCAGAAGCACACAAGAAAAAAGTGGGAGCAAGACACAAATCATTTTAAAAAGCCTTACAAATTTTCGCTACTTGAAAAATGAGTAAAAGGTTATTAACTTGACAGGAAAATTTTATCTGGCTGACAAATAGGTTCAAATCGTGAACACCATCAAAGCCACAGAGACAACTTGCCACTTGATTCAACCTCATTGTGAAAGGAATGGTCAACATCTTCGCAAAAAAAAAAAAAACGCAGAAATTATATTAAAGAGCAAGACATTTCTGTAGAAATATGTAAAAATAAACAGCTCGCTACTCACCGAGGATGCCGCATTTAATTTCTGACGACAAATATATTTATCTCTCTTCCATATCGATCAATGATGAACGATCATAATATAGTGTTCATTGAATACCTAATTCAATTTTCATAAATTTGAAAAATGCTCAAAATTTGCTTATACCATCTATATCAACTGCCTCACTTGCATGTTACTTTATGCTTTGTAGTTCAACCCTGTTAAATATAAATCGAAGTCCTCGAATACTGGCGGGAGAGAGAAAGAGCTGACGTAAATAATTTCAATTGAAAAGCGGCCAGAGAGTTGTGTGCTCGCGTCGTTTTCGAACCATAAAGCCCATCGCTTTCGCCTCTCGTCATTGTTGTCGCACCGCCGAGCGCGCAAATGGAAAAGTGACAGCTCGGCAAATGCTAGTACGTCTGTCTGTTCCCGCGATGGCGCACCCGCGGGCTGGAAACTGCGCGAAAGCTGGAAATTCCACTCTACCGCGACACACGCCAGCTTCGACGGCCAGGGTTTTTCTCGATCGTTCGCACAGAAAATCCCATCACAATTGCAAAGCGCCTTTGGATTGACACCGACACGACGAGAAGAGCCTAAACATCTTTATGTGGAGTAAGACCGTGTCACAGTCAAGGTGGAAATGGTCCTAAAACAATCCTCACTCATGCTAAGACAAAAGTCTCCACACCTGAAACAGCGAACACTGCAATGCTGATTTCAATTTTAATAACTAACAATTTCTATTGTAATTTGATTTGAAACGTCATAAATTTATACTAGCTTGAATCTGTGATGGTATTTATGGTCAAATCATGTTTTTTTTTTAATTTTCATTTAAAAGTTTAACTATTGAGCTTGCAACTGTGGAGTGATATGCAACCTGCACGGGATTTGTGCTTGGCGGCACAGTTTCTGCGTCTCTCGCTATTCAATGCAAATGCTGCTCTGCCAGCTTTGGATTATAATTTTCTTTTTTTTCTTGCTATTCTTGTTAGTCTAGAAACATTTTCTGTTCTAGCAACCAACAGTCAAGAAATCTCTAGTTTTTTCTGAGTCTTATATGATGCACCCCGTATAATTTAATGACAAAAACACAAATTGCCAAATTTAATAGTATCGTATCTTTAGTGAAAGATTAAGTTAAAAAATGATCGGGAAGATATAAAAATAGTTAATATTTGTATAGAAGACCCTAATGCCTAGAGTAAACGCTATATTTATTTTCTCTCCAGAGATAAATAATGTGTCTGGAGGGAATGCGACAAAAGAACTAACTAATCGGTGCAAAAGGCTGAGAGTGGCAGCAGTTGGTGTAACGGAAGCGCATCCAATCAGAAAAGCTTAATCACGCGGACGGCATTAGCATCGCATCCAAGTGCTGATAAATAGCAGGCGGCGGGGTTCTGGCAGCGACACACACCCTCTGCGGTTTGTTATTTGCACACTTGCCACATACACGTGTGCATACACCCGCTGACGATGAGCCCATAAATGCGGTGCTTTTTACGTTTGGATTGAATCACGAGAGGCGATAAAAAGCACATGAATCATCCGCTCACTCAACTGCTGACCGCCGAATTAAACGCTTCCTTTTTGCTACTTTTTACGCCACCTTCCCTCTCGTAAATCGAATTTTAGGAACCTGATGCTGGTCTCAGAACAAACTGCACAGCATATCACCGAAAATGTGCTCCTTGAATTCTGTGAAGTTCCTTTACTTTTCACACGAGGCATTAAATTATAGCTGACTGATTAATAGCTTTAAATTAAAGTAATTTTAACTTACAGATTATAGGGAGTCAATTTTTAAAAACAATTATTTACTTTTATGATAGCCAGTACCTTTTGTTAGTGGTGCGCCTATGAAGTTCAAGATAAAAATATTCCTTAAAATTTTAGTGAATAGTTGGTTTTGTTCGCTATCACTTGCCGTTGACTCACGCTTTTCGCCTACAGTTTGAAATAATTTTTCAGGAATTCTGAATGTAACTGTCTAGCCCTGGACCCTTTAGAGGGCTGTTGGTGTTTGCAACATTAGCCCAGAGACTTAATGTACTATATAGCATTCATCCTGGGTAATAGTTGTTTCGGTTCAGTGCGTGCATCAAGATCGCTCTATCCATAAAGGCGGCAATTTCGGTCCGTCGCAATATTAAAAGTAATAAAGTAAGGCAACTTTATGGACTCAAATAAATTGGCTGCCGATGGCGACAACGGTAATTGTTATTGCGGCCAATCAAGTGAATTTTTACGAACTTTTGGTACGCACATCACTTTTTGCGTCTATCGATCATCACAGCGGACGACTTAAAAGCTTTAATGTTTATATAGTGATTATTTTTGCTGGTGAGTGGACAGGTGTTCAAGCTTATCGTTCAATTTAAAACAGGACGCATACTGCTCATTTTGCGATACTTTGAACCATAGAGAGCAGCGGAACCAAAACAAACTTTAATGGAGCTGTCAGATAATTTTGTCCATGAACACAAAATATTAGGAAAAACTATAACGCAGTGAAAAATTGTTTTCATATTGCTGCAATGCCAATAAACTATTTTACGAAAATAAATGTGTTATTGTTGTGTGTTGTATGAAAAAGGGTCTAAAAATTTACGCTTGCAATATATTTTGATGATTTTCCATGCCCTCATCCTTTCAGCGTTCAATGAATCTGATAGTCACTTACCTAAAATCAGATGAATAATGGATTTAGGCATAATTTTTGTTGAACGAGTCTAGAGGATCCAATTAAAAACTCTCGTGTTTTTTGCCTCTCTGTATCCCTGTCCGAGGACCGGGAAGGGCGCGCACTGCACTGCACTAGGTCACCAGGCCGCACAGGGACCCAGCCCACTGAAGGGCCACTTGCCTCCGCACCGAGGATTGCATTGAAACGCTAGATATTCGTCCCGTGAAGCCAAATCACGCATGCTGGAAAGGTGCAAACCAGCAACTAGCGAGTTTTGTGTTATTCATGAAATTCTAAATTATTGTGGAGAATTGTTTTAATTTTTTAAATGTAAAATTTTTACTTCAAGCAAAACATATATAAATATGTTTGAATTATCCATCAAATTGAAACATTTGGCAAACGATTTATTCATTAACTCATGATACAGATCAGCAGGAATTTCCAAATTAAGCCCCGAGGGCAATTGAAACATCCGACAGCAGACAAGATTTAGAATTAAATCGGCTCCAATTATATTCAGCGAGTGTATTGAAAGGGTTTAAAAGTCGGCAAATGAAAATGGATGGATGGATGGGGGGAGCTTTGCCATCAATTTCACGCAGCAGCAGTAGCATCATTTCCCGGCTAATGCTGATAAACTGGTGAAGGCCTTTAAACAGCTCTCGCTCGACACCAGGTATTTATTTTCATTTATTCTCAATCGTCCCAGCTGACTCGTAAAAAGTTGTTGAATGTTCCGCTCTCGAGCTCCGGCCAATTCTCCTGTGTGTCTGCATGCCGATTGCGAAAAAATATAAACGCCAGCTCGGTGAGCAGCAGGCGCCCTCCCTGATTTTTATTGGGTCGAATCGATTGTGCGCACGTTCGTTTATTTATTTATTTATTCATCTCTGCGGGCTCCCTGCCGGCTTATTTCCAGAACGAACTTCTTTCACACAGCTTTGTATGCACACCAGAGTGCAACCAGTTGCGCAAATGGCGAGACTTGCATTCAAACGGAGATCAGCTGCATTTCGCATTATTTGATATTATGCCCTTCAGCATACTGGACAAGCAGAACTGTTTGTATTTCTGCGCCATATGCGATTTTACTGGTTCGTATATGGCAAACTAAACGTGATGTTTTTTGTGTTTTTTATATATTGGTATTTTTGTAATTTACAAGAGTCATGTGGATCAAATGAATATATAACGAAATATTTTTCAAGTAAAGTGAGGGATAAAATACTAGGATATAACTATTTTCCGATTCCAAAAATGCCTCTTCTGATTAAGGAATACAAATGAATGAGAGGTGGACACCTCTAGTTCAATGCCCAGCTTATAAAATTCAAGAATCCACACGAAGTTTAGGCTGAAAAATAATTAAGATGTTAGTGGGCGATATGAGCGCAGCAATTTCTTGTCACATTTTTTCTTGGAAAGAAACACTCGAAAAAAAGTTGATTTTGGTCAAGATAGTGTTTCAATAATTGGATCACTAAAGTAGAAGAATTTTTAGGCCAAAAGGCAAGGTACCGCGTTGTGTGATATGGATTTTTCGAGCATTTTCCGCGTACTTCCGCCACGCATGAGGCCGAAAACGACGGTTATTCTTATCGCCTCATAACACGCTCTTGAAGAAACGCGCTGCTGGACTATTATTATTATTATTACGGGGCTGGCGCACTGAGTGCCTTAAAACAACGCCGTTTTACATATTACACGTGGCGCGGCAAGCGACCAAAATATATTTATTATCACGCAATAGCGCAAATTACGACACGTACATACTCGTGAATGTGCGAGAGCTTGGCGAAAGTTTGCCAGCCATCGTCAAAAAGGGGCAGCAGAGAATTTTATTGCACTCAGAGCTAGTTTTTTACTCGCTAACGGATCAATTATGAAAAACAACTCGAGTGAAAAAGAGAAGAGGAAATAATAAAGAGAAAAAAACGTTTTTTTTTACTGAAAAATGACCTATTTAAGAACATTTTTCCGCATTTTTTGGGTTCTGAATCAGAGTTTTTAATTGAGATAATATGAAGATCGATTATTTCTTCCATTTCGAAAACTATTTTAAATGCTGGTATTCAGAGTTCTAATTCAAAAATTTGTTTGCTACATAAAAACGCATTATAGATGCAGAAAAGCCTCTCTGGAACCCAGGCATTTGCTTTAAAAGGGAGCGAACGGCTGCATTTACCGCGTCAATTTTCCACAAGGTTGACCCTGAATTAAAGGAGGGTAGGCATACACACGATGGCTTTGCGTGGGGTGGAAAGATATTCAGCGTGGCGTGGCGGTGACTTGGGCTTGCGGTGCTTGCACCTGAAAAATTCGCGTCACAATGCATTGAATTGGACTCGGCGCCGACAAAGGCGCTTTTTGTGCCCGAGATTGGCGAAAGAGACCCGACGCTGTGGCATTCCGCTTTTCAATGGGCTTCTTTATCATTTTCTCGGGGCTAACCTCCGCCGTTGCCGCCGCTGCTGCGATGACAATCACAATAACAATGCAACATTGTGCCCGACCGACTCCTTTGCGCGCAGATGATGAGCAAAGAAATGAACCGCGCCCGCCCGCCCGCTCGCTCGCTCGCAGGATGAAAAGTAATTTCCACGTACCGCCTTTATTGTCTCTGGCAGGGTTGGATAGCACGCGCACGCACAAAGAAGCCGAGCAGAAGCCAGACTTTGGCCCAGTGATCAATCTAGCGTGCGCAAACCTCCCGGCCGCCTGCGTTTGTTCTCCCGCGTCACCACACATTTTTCGCCGTCCACCACCTTATTGTTGGCGAAAAGGCGCTCCAGAAACTAATTTCACAAGTTGAGCTTTTAAGGAAGCTCTCGTTTTCCGTGAATTAATGAATAATAGACTTTCTGACAAAATGAAAGGAAATTAAATCCTTGGGATGAGCACAATTTTATTATGTCTTTCGTGTTTTAAATATTTCAAAGATCTTCCAAATTAAGTACCAGGTCGAAGGAAATATTTTACAAAACCAGGGAGGATAAATCCCTTAATTAATACAATTATCTAATGTTTGCGGTTAATTTTAGGTGAATTCAATTTCTCTTTGAGGTTATTCTGAGGAAAAATAATCCGATTTTGTACGGGTTGTATAGAAATTTGTCTCAAATGAAAATAGAACTCCTCGTAACTCTCTAGCAACTAAAAAAATCATCATAAATCACTTTGAAGCTAAAACTAAAAAAAATAACAGCGGAGTGCATGAATTCCGCGCGCAGGACATGACGAAAAGCGGGAAACCAAACTGACGAGGGCGTCTCAGCAGCCGAGCAACAATATTTGTCCACGTCGCGTCATAATGGTCAAAGCGCACTTCTAGCTTTGTCGCCGACACGTGTGTTTATTTTATGTGTGTGCGCACGTGGTATATTTATATTTGCTCACAGTGTAATTTAGCCTTAATGTAGCGTAAACACCGGGGAGAGAGAGAGAGAGAGAGAGAGAGAGAGAGAGAGAGACTTGCTGCGGAAAATTTAATAATCCTTAATGCTTTCGTATTTTGGTAGTAAAAAAGGGTCATCAGCATGATTATCTTAATGAAGGCGCGTGCGATATTTACATAGCAGATGGATGGGCCGCTTTAACGACTTCAAGTGACGGCCGCACGCTTGGTGCTCTTAAGTGACCGTGCTAATGCTACAACGTTCCACTCGGCTGCCCACCAGTTACAATACCGCCAGCTGGTCAAGCTACCCAGAGGTGGTCCAAATTGCAAATAATTTCACAGCATACGAAAAGGAAGGCCAGATATTTCTACAGTCCTCTATTGCTACAAAATTGAAAAGAAAATAATTTCTTTCCAATTCTGTTCTTTTCTTGCTGTGATCATAAGAGCACACAGCATGAACTATTTTTGCAATATGCTTTGTAGCCTGTATGTCAAACTTATAAAAATTCGCTGCTTGTTAGTTGTTTAAATTATATATGTATATCCTCTTTTTGCTCGTTTTTTTCGAGGTAAAATTAGAAAATCGATCGTTTGAAAATATTTCTGCATTTCCTGGTTGAGTATTAATTTTGCGATAATGCCATACAAAACAATTATTGTTTGATTCACAAAGCAAATGATATATTTGTCTCACCCTCCGCGGTAATGCAGCACAAAGCAAGCTCGCGACTTTGTCACAGACGCCAGACGCGGTGGAGGGCGGTTGTTGTTGTCGCTGCTGCTGCCGTGTTGTTGTCGGGTGGGCGGGCGGCGCACACGGGAAACCGCTCATTTCCTTTTCTGCCACCCTCTCGCTGGCATAATGGCTTTTTTGTTTGTCGGCAGTCCAGCGGCTGGGCGAAACACCGCCGACGGCCTTTATCCTGTGCGCTGTTTCGCTCTTTTAATTCCGTGAATAGAGGCTCCGAGCTTTTCAAAAATGGCCCCACCACCCTTTTAGCCGAATACGGCGCCGCACAATGTCGCCAGCGGTGCAAAGTAGCAGCGAGGGTGGTATGCATTTTGAATGAAGTTCCTTTGCCATATAAATTGTGAATGGGGTTTTTGATTCATCATCTCTAGAAAATTTTCAACCAAATATTTGGTGCTGGCGTATTGCATACTTGTTTGCTTTTTTGTTTTCCTTTCATTACATTAAGTTAAGCAATTAATCGCTCAACTGTTTGAGAGTAAAAAAGCATATATATAGATCAAACAAAATGAAATTTTAAGTTAAATAATTATACAGTTATGAACTATCCGGATTAATAAGATTTACTTCAAATAGAAAAGGATATGTTGAGATAACTCCATTAATAAAATGTATTTTCTTGAAATAGCACTTCAAAGGCTATGTGCACGAAATAATAAAGAAATCGCTTTTGAGGGGCTCTTGTTCCTCTTCCAAGAATCAATAAGGATAGTAGAGGTTAACGAAAGCAGCGTTCAAGAAGCGTTGCAAGAGTTAATTATATAACCCTGTAAAGTCAAAAATAGAGAATAAGGAATGAAATTCCAGCTACCCGATTGTCGATTGTTCAATTATTTGGTATGACTAATATGGTCAAAAAAAAAAAAGAAAACCATCAAGTAACCCAACAATCTGGGCATCTATATATACTATTCTAAGTTTATTTGATCAAATTTTTTGTACCTTTAGCAGTGTACAGAAGGAGCTCGACCCAAAAACATTCTTTTTATTTAATAATTGTAATCTCATAAGAATGGAAGATTTCATAGAATCATGCAGAACTATTCAATTTCAAATGCAGATTTTTCATAGAAAATAGCTTGATACCAATAGCATATATTATAATTTTAATATTCCTCTTATTTTAATTAACTGCGTTGCCATCTTTCAAAATCCGTCTCGAATGTCTCGATACAACGGGCGGTCGCACAAAACAAACCACATCGGAATTTCCGCATCATAAATACCAGGCAGAGAACTGGTCGTGTGTCACGCTCAAAAAGGCAAATGCACGCGCCTCGTTATTCACGAGCGGGCGTGCAGCGGCCGAGAAATGTGTTTGAGTGTGCGGGGCTAATATGTATTAGTGCGAAACGCTGTTTGTAATGGGGCCGAGCGGATGTGCATCCACGCCCGGCTTTATTAGTTGGCTAGCGATCGAGCGAATGTATTCACCGCAGACAAACCTGATTGCGGCGCGCGGAATTACCCTGTTTGCCACCGTCGTGCTCGTTTTGCGATCAGAATAATTTGAATGGCAGCACGCATGTCAAAAGCGCTGCCGCGGTGCCTCCTGATTTTGCAAATTGGCCACCAACCCACGCAAAGAAGAGTAATGGGAACGGTAGTGCGCCGACAGAGCGGCATTCGTCGAAATTGAGATCAATCTAAATTATACACGGAATGTGGCGTTTTGTCAAGGGTTTTTCGACGAATTGCACGGCTCTAAACAATTCTTCCGTGAGTAGACGAAATGAAGTTTTAGAGGACTTTTAATGTTCCTTTCAATCACTCTCATCATATTTGCTTTTTTGCTCATTTCCGGTATAATAACAACCAATAAAATTTTACGCTTTTTTGTATTGTGTAAATTGACTTTTGCAAGAATGATCAAATATAACCCTTGAGGTCACTAATAAAATCTGCTACTCGATGTGCGAATTCAGTCACTAGTTTACTCAACTAGGTGGCAAAGATTAATCGTTAATAAGTGAATGAAAGGAACTGAAACAAATTTAAACAGCTTCTCTGAATTTGTAACTAAGTAGTATGCCTAATACTTAAAGGAGGCTGTCAACTGGCAAGCTAACTTTGAAAAATCGGCAAGTGGGTCGATAAATTCGTCTGGGCTATGTTGAGCCGGCAGCCGCATCGCAAGAAATTTGCACCGTTTTGCCGGACCTCCGTCGGCACGACTGTAATAAATATCATAGTGCACGCACATTTATAATATCTTACCCCATACATATTAACTGTTGTTATTATTACTGCGCAGCAGATGAATAATGCATGCTATATAAATTGCTTCGGCTTCTAGCTCTCGAACTTGCTATTTATCGCTCGTCCCTGCGCAGAGTAATTATTGTTATTGTAGCATGGGTGTATTGGCGGCGTTGTTTGTTTTGCACGCGTGATCCGGCATCGCAAACAGGGATGATTAAATTTGTTTATTAATTAGCGTGTATCGCAAATATCAGCTGTCCGACCGCTGCCTTTGTAATTCAGGTATACATAAATATATAGGTGCCCTTATACATATTTGCCTCATGTCAGCTTTGGTTAAAGTAATCCTTGGGGCGTTGTGCGGACAAAATGAACACCCGAAAATGATAATATACGTTTTAATTTAATACATCGAGAGCCGATTTTAAACCAACTCATTTAGCAATTATTTCATTGCTTTGTTACCACCTATATATGTGTTAATCAGTCCAAAATATGAATGACTGAATCAATGAATACATTTAAAATTAAAAGCGTCAATATTCATAGAAAATGAAATGAGCTTTGACGTGAAAAAGAGAAATTTTCCCGTTGAGTGAACTTTATCATTTGATGAACCATTAATATTAATTGAAAACTCGTCAAAATTCAACTTTCTGTCAGTGGAACATAATTCATTACATGTAAAACATTGTTTAAAGCAAACTTGTGATAGCAAATTTTTTATCAAACAGCCTGGATCCTTTTTAAAGTAGAACATAGAGGGGGATCGATACAAAGTAAATCAAAAATCGCCCAGCCAAAATACATAAGCCGCTTAAAAATGTTGAAAATTTCCTTCCAATGAGTTCAGTTTCGGTGACGTGAGCCTCATGAGCGATCAAAATGCCAACGAGACGTGAAAAAGCGAGCGGGCCAATTGAGAGACGCGCGCCGGAGGTGCGGCGGTTGCTTTCAATAACAAAAATTGCCCGGCCCGTAATCAATCAAGACTGTTTCATGCGGCACGCTCCCGTCTGTGTAGATTGATGGGTGGATAAGGGCGAATAAAAAGTGCCGGGCCGCCGCGTGGGCCATTCATCTAAAGACACACACAGACATTATCTGCATGCAGAGCAGACGCGCGTAATTGTCTTTCGATCGTTGGCACAGCCAGGGGTGCGTCATTTCTTTGTCAACATTTGCCAAATTACTGGACAAAGCTCGCAGTGTTAGTAAGTGGAAAATTTTAATTAGTTAATCAAGTTTAAGTCTATCTCTATTTATTTATTTTTTACGAGACATGCTTTATCGCAGCTAAAATTCACTAGTACTTAAAGCAAAAGCTACGCTTGAATGATTTTCAAATGCGCAGCACACAATAAAAAGCGATACCTTTTTTATTTGAAACGAGGAGCTTTTCATTTTTATCTCTGCTGCTATCAGGCCTTAACAAATCCTCGATTTGATTCATGGGATATTTTGAGTCTATGCGATAAAACTACCGGATGCCAATGTGCCGAATGCGAGTGTTTCTCTCAAGGGGGCGGCAATAGCCAGGGGAGCTTGCTCGACTTTCCAACCTCTTTGCTGAGCCCATTAAGTGGCAAATGCAATTTTCCTTCTGCTTGACTTGCGCAACGCAGGTACTTCACCTGTGCACCCGTGTCGCCTGATTCATGCAAATTGTGGCCTCGTGGAATAATTAAAATGACTTCCTCCCACCAGCAAACTCCTCTGAGATAGCTAAAAATTGAATTATTTTTTAAAGTGTCACGCGCAAAGTGGAGCGCCGAGAAAAAGTTTGTGTCTCGACGCGCTTAGGAGGTAAGGAAAAAAGGTAATTGATTTTCGTTAAAAGCAAAATCCATTTTTTTCAGTTTGATCGTAATTCTTAAACGTTAACCAACATTCTATCAAAATAGGCTAACTTGAATGTTCTTTTATATTTTAGCTGAAATCGTATGATTAGCACATATTATTCATAATATCAGAGCTGACGAAACATATCCTTTAGAGACTGGATTTCTCAGAGAAATTAAAAACCGTTTTCAAAACTTTAATGATGCCATTTTTGTACCTAGAAACAAAACTCTCTTTTTTATGTTTTCTCCGAATAGCAAACGATTAAAATGTTTTTTACATATGCGAATACATAAAATAAAGAGACAATGGATTTTTGTAAAGTTTTAGAGTGAGCAAAATTAGCTCTTTCATTGCATGGACTGGACTGTCAAGGGAGAAAGAGCAGCAAAACAAAAGTGCACCCTGAAAAGGGTCAAATTGGAGTTTTTTTCCGCGCGAGACGACAGCAAAACTTATTTCGTTTTGGGGGTGGAAGTGGAAGAGAAAGCGAGCTGATCAGCTGCGGGCGACGAAAGCCAGCCAGAAA